>NW_004797416.1:739183-761529 GCF_000002075.1 Aplysia californica
CACACACACACACACACACACACACACTAACACACATACACACACATACATACATACTCAAACATACACACACATACATACACACATACACAAACATACACATACACATACACACGCTCATACAATAAACTCACGCTCAAATACACACGTACACAGATCGCCTCACACACACAAACACACGACACACACATATACACACACACACGAATATAAACATACACTCACACACACATTCACTCACATACACACACACACACTCACACACATACACACACACACCCACTCTCACACACACATATACCCACACACATACACGCATACTCCGTCGTGCCGGCGCACACACATCTATGATTATAACGTTCAATATCCTCCTTTAGGCAAACAATCCAGAACCAACCCCCCCCCCCCCCCCCAAACCCCTCCTCCCAACAGACAAGGAATTCTATGAAATCCTTTCTAACTTGCAAGATCCTGTCTCCCATCTCCAACTGCAATTTCCAGAGCTATCAGAGTGTTGGTGACAAGTTAAACTAGCCATAGAATCCCTTACAATCACAAACCTGTCTGTATTTCTTTTTAACATCTGAGAGCGGAGTATCTGGGTCAATCTGCAAAACCTGTAATGGAAAAAAAAGCACTTACTTTCATAGTAATATTTGGGTTCAAGATATCAGAAGTCTTACGAGCAAACATCACAACTGTATATATTTGAAGTATGGATCACAGCATTTGTAACAAAGCAAATTAAATCCTCCTGCATGTAAAACACAAAGCACATTTTGCCTCATCAAATTTGAAATGTAAGTTCACAAGGGTCTATTTCATATGGAAACAAAAGATCTGACCCTACAATGCTATGTGACAAGTACTCGGACAACACAAAAAGGACAGCTTGTCGATCTCACTACACAGAAACTATGTGGCGAATGGCCCCAATTTTCTGCATGTGCCTCTAAATTTTAAAAAAACGAAAATTCTCGATTTTCGTACATAAGTGACAAATATAAAGAGGTGTTTTTTATATAATCATTAGTATTTAATTACAGTCTGCGCAGGGATTTTTTATTACAACAAGAACGGTAGTTGAGTGTTAGGTTTTTTGTTTGTTAATATATATATTTCTTTCTTTTTTTTTCTTTTTGAACTGAATGCATGTGCCGCAAAGCTGAGTTCTTTTCAGTCCAGCGGTTAGTGTGTGACAGTGGGTTTATTTACCTTGACTACTTGTGATATAACAATGAATAAAATTTCTGTCATATCTTCATTCACAGTCTTTGAGATCACATGCGTTTTAATTTGCTGTCGCTTTTTCATTAATCACCATGGTTAGGTTATTTAATTTACAACCCTCCCCCCTCCAAAAAAAAAGAACGTTGCCTTAAAACAATTGAACTATTTCTCCAAAGAAGCTGATCGAGGCCATCGCTTTTATTCTATAACAAATCCTGCAAAAAGGACATGACATGTATGTTTAGGGAGGGGGTGGCTCTGCCTGTGGATCTGTACAGGGGGGGGGGGGGGGGGTATGTGCCCAGTGACATGCCTATCAGCACTTCAAATTTAACACTTTGTTGATCCCGGTAGTTTGTTTGACCTACCTGTATCCCAACCCAATCCCCATGAATTTTCTGGCTAAGTCCCGGCACCGAAACCCTGTATTGTTATGGTTTTAGCATGGTATTGTGCTTGCTATAAAAAGTGCACGGTGTTGAGTTTAGTAAGCAATTAATTACTAATGATTATATAGACAGCACCTCTTTATACTTGTCGCATATTCACGAAAATCGAGATTTTTTAGGTCTTTAAGAATTCAGAGTCGTATGCAAAAAAAAAGAGAGATTCGCCACTTAGATTCGGTGTAATGAGGTCAACAAGTTGTCCATTTGGTGTTGGCCGGACTATAGCCTTGAGATTGGCTGTTTTTTTATCAAACTCAACCCAAATGTGTACTCTACTAGAAAATCAGACATGTTTGATTTTGGGGGAATTTATTAAATTGTGCCAAATGGTAGCTTTTGCCCCTCCATGAAGGAAAACCTTGTCTAATAGAATAAAACCATATCAAATAGGGATTTGAAGAAATTGTCTGCAGTATGCACCGTTTATTAAGAAGAAAAAGTACCGGTATGCATATAAACTGTCTGGAAATCTAAGCTATCTGAAAAACATGTTAATAAACACCTATTCAAACCCCTTCAAACTCATTCTAACTCATTTTTATAGGCATTTAGTTAACGCATAAAAATATTTGCTATTTGCCAACATTTTAAATTGTTATATATGTATACATCAGTTACGATCAGAGTTTTTTTCTCTAAGAAAACAAAATTTGGTATAGAAGGATCGAGGAAGATTTAACTTACATCATATGGGTTCAGGTTGAAATAGGTAGCCCCTGGCCTAGTAAGCCTGTCCATTTGTTGCTTGGATGTCAAAACAGCATCCCTTTTCTCAATTGCTTTCACCTGAAATAAAAACAAAAATTAAACAATCTCAGTTCTTCCCATGACATTGTAGTCATAAGGCATGAGGTGGAAGTTTCACTTTGAGCAAATGAGAAGTAGGAAAGGTCCCTCAAGTCAAAGAATGAGACTGGTGTGCGGATGACCCAAACCTAGCAAAATTTAAAAGAGAAACGCCGCTTTTTCGTTTGCTACCCCAGCCGGGCCAGGCCACTCTCTTGGATCGTTAGTATTCAGGCGGTCTTTCCACCCATTCAGTAATCGATAGGCCTAAGGGGTCGAGCACCATCATCTAGATCTAGACCTAGATTGTTTGATCATAATAAATATTTCCTCAATGCTGTTTGTTGTTATTAATTTGTTTTGTCATAGATCAGTTTTTGTTGTATCATTTGCCTTGCAATTGCTGTTTGAAAAAAAGGTCAGACTCTCACTTTTCGTTTCAGCCCTGACCCCCTGAGGCCACTGTGCCATTCTGCCTGAGCTCCTGATTGAATAAAATTATTACTAGATCTAACATTCGTTTAATACGATCGTCAGAACCACATTCCAGATCCCTCTAAATCAGAAAGTAGATCTTTTTAAAAAATCAATCTAAATCAGAAAGAGAGCCAAACGGGACCCAGATTCTTAACCCTGGAAGTGCGCAGGCCCTATATAAAGGGCATGAGCCGGACTACCCAGGAAGCGCGCAGGCCCTATATTTAGGGCTGACCTACTTCGACCGGGAAGCACGCAAGCCCTTTGTAAAAAAGGGCATAGACGCTGAACTTTTTCAAAGGAAAATTTCAGTATTCCTTATATGGAAAATGATGTAGTAAATAACAGGTCAAAGTTATAAACAGTGGACTTTGCAAGTTATCTTGACCTCGTAGAGCATCTCTTGGCCGAGATATCGATCGAAAAAGTGATGCAGTCCAGCTGAGCGACTACACGCTATGTGTTATCACTTGTTTCGCTGTGCTGACGTACTAATTGTTGAGTTTATCGCCTTTTGCTCTTTGTATTTATTTGATCGCTTATCATTTTTGAATGGATCATACTATCATCTTTAAGAAAAGATATGGTTTTATATGCCTTTTATCATCTGTTGAGCGGTAAATGGTCATTTGTTAGTTGCAGGTATACCTCTCGGGGGCTCCTTGAAAATTGCCTTCCCGTTTGTTTACATAAGAAACAGAAGTGATTGCAAAGGACAAAAGTGGCAGTAGATATAATATAGGCAAAGTGAACCCTACCGCATTAGCCAGTAATATTTTTCTGCCTTTTTTGTATTACAAATTTATTTTGGCCGGATTGAACTTTGGTGGACCCACCGTATTTACGTGTATATTAATGTGCACCAGCCATAACAGTGGGGGGGTTTCAGGGCCCCCCTGGTAAATTTTAAAAGAAAACATACATTCTTCTTTACATGGCAAATTATCAATTGGAACGGGAAGGCAATTCGCAAAGGGCGCCTACATCTCGGGTATCTCAGCTGGTATCCCCCTGCAAAACCCTCATGTTTACAACCGATCGACCGTGGCGGCAGGGCATTTTTGGCGGGTTAATTTCGGTGGAACGCTGAGCGCTTCTGGGGTTAAGTAGTAAGCCTACCCTAGATTCTAGATCTAGAATGGTGTCGCCGGTTCGCGAGCACTTCGCCATCTTTGAACCTATTTTCCGCCATTTCTGGCTTTGTACTTTCGTTTTCAGCTATTCCACTCTCCATTCAAGAAAATATAGACCTATAAAACGGTCTTGCTCATAGTTGCCAGATTTCTTAAACGCTGCGTGCCCAACAGTTTTTCCAATCTTGGGTGTTCTCTTCACTGTGCATGCACGTCTTCTCAGTGCATGCATGGGATTCTTCACTGTGCGTGCACCCATACAAGTTAAAAGCCAATAGCAGAGAAATCTGATAACATTTGTGCATTAAATGACCACACAAGAAGACAACAAGTCACTTTAGAAGCAAAGTAAGGTTTCTTTAATTAGAATCTAAACTAATTTAATTAAGGGGGAACAAATAGTTCAAATACTTAGTGGAACAAATCAAACAGCATTTTTCACAACTAAAATCCACACTTTCAAACTCTTCATCACTCATTCCTCTGACCTTTCTAACTTTCACACAGTCCACATGCCACCATCCATGACATTCATCACACTGCAACCATCTTTCATACTGAAATTCTTACATTGACAACAAGACTGCTCTTCCTCCATATTCTCTCCATCTGAAGACTCATCCACTTCCACGTCCATGCTCACAATCACTTCATCCACATCCATATCATCATACACACATCTAGCATTGCAACCTCAAGTTGAAAAGTGCTGCACAAAATAATCATTAAATTTGAGTTTACTTTTGGCTTAAAATTCTACCAGATCTATATTATATATATATATATATATATATATATATTCATTGCGCACGCGCAGAGAAAACTGGAGTTTTTTCAGTCTTCACAACGCGTGCACCCCCCGACCTAGAAACCTGCATCACAACTTGGCATAGAACTCGATAAAAGGTCACGTGAAACACTCAAGGTAGGAGTAGGCAAATTTTTTAAGCTAGAGGGCGCGCAGTCTATTTGAACCAATCAGAAGCAAATAGGTCATCAAAGCTTGTTCACAGGCAGTGTTGAATGTAGCAATGACAATGAAGAATTAAATGTTCATCCAAATTGCTTAAAAATAAAATGGGCTTCAATGAAAATAGAGTAAATTCTAAGAACTATGGTTTTTAAATTTTAAAAATCCATTGATAAACAAAAAAGTCATTGGGATTTTTGTTTGCAAAATTGTTGAAAATATCGCCAAAATGTGGGACATGTCTTGATGAATTTTGAGGAAAAACTGTTCATAAGGCAGTAATGAATTGGAGTACACATGAACGAAACTTTGCATCTTCATGTGATTTTTAGTGCAGAATCTAGTTCTGTTATATCACTTTTTCCATGTCTTTATTACTTTGGATCTTAAAGACTGATATTTGTGTGAAATTTGTTGAGTTGCGTGACATCGTTTTTACTGCGACGCGATCACCCCTTCTAAAACTCAGTAAAGCAGTATCGGGGAAAACCCGCGATGAAGTCATCGGTGACCTTATTAGTTATAGGTAGCCAATCACATGCTGCCTTGCGATCATGCACCTCTTACATGCCGGCACCTCGAGTTTGGAATGCATGATCTAGTTTCCAGCTCTAGTGTTTTATCAACGGATGGGTGGTAAATTTAAGTTGGTACGTAAAATGTACTACACGTAGAGATCTGAAATTTTACAGCAATAAAGAAAACATGTGGAGCGCCTCTGTGGTCGGCGATCAACCTGTAGCTCCGCTTAGTTTTTGAACTGCAGAGGAAATCCGCACAAACAAGGCAATTTCTCCGGTTCTAGAAATTGTTCAGGATTGTATGCTGGCATGTTGTTAGTTTAACCTTTCCTCTGATTGGTTGCCGAGTTTCATTTATTTTCGTTCTCGAGTTTTCTTGTAACTATACTTAGAAGAGAGTCACTTCTGATACCGAGGGGCCCAAAAATTACCCCTCGCGCGGAGGCCGATTTCCAGCCCAAGGTGCAGTGGGCGAATGGCATTGCTATTGAATGTCAACTTGCCACAGACAGCTGATGAAAACACTTTTGATGATCCCTTGTCAACAAATGTGTTAGGGAAGTAAACAAAAATGGCTGCTGCACAAACTGACGCTTTCAATCAAACGCAAAAATGCAATTTAAGGCTATCAAAAGTGCACGTACAGAGAAGGCACAGGCGCAGGGGCTACACCACTCTAGATCTAGATTAGATCTAGAATCTAGATGTATCAAATTTGCGAGAGAAAAAAATGTCATATAAAAGTGAATGAGAAAAAAAAATATAATAAGCTTCTTGAGTTGAGCATGAGAATGAGACGGGCAGTGGCGAAAGTAAAATAATACTAATAGTTAGATCTGGATTGTACTTTACCTGACCACCCGTCTCGGCCCGTGATTACTACGCATGCCTAGCCTAACTACGCACTCAGTTCATAGTACTCTATGTGCGGACAAAAGGTAGTTCCGCGGGCGACTTCCCGCACGCACAGCGCAAGCCAGCGGCGACTGGCGAGGCGAGGTGAGCGAGAGGTGATGGTTGAGAGTGGGCAGGGGATTTAACTTTGGTGGACCACCGTGTATCATACCAACAGTGGGGAGGGTGGGGGTCGTTTTCGGTGGGGGGGGGGGGTTCAGGGGGGCTTGCCCCCCTGGAAATATTAAAGAAAACACACAAATGCGAAACAATAACATGAGCGGACAGTCGTGTTTACATATCAATGAAACAACAGTGGGGGGAGGGGGGTTTCAGGGGGGCTAGCCCCCCTGGCAACAATAATTTAAAGACACACACACACAATAAACAATTTAATAACATGAGCGGACAATCGGGGTAGATACTCACCAAGTCGCGAGCAGGGCTGAGGGGGTTGCAATTATGCAAATGAGCTCTCGTGCGCATCTCTAGCTCTAGCCCTCCATTGTACTTTGCTGGACCAGGAGTAGGCCAAGCCAGCAGAGTCGCGAGCAAATAAGAATAGTGGACCACGTGATTAGATTGACCAATTAGCCTCAAGGTGTCAGGGTCGAGGGTCAAAGGGCACGGTCGTGATGACGGTAAAACCCCGTAAGAGACGTCAGTCGATTGTTGGCAGTCGAAGGGTGAGGACGTAGAAAACTGAGCAGGAGAGTGAGTAGGGGAGTTCGGAAACGAAGAATAGCGGGCCACTGGCACCAGGGGCGCCATATCGAAAGTAGTTCCGACAGGTGGTCCGGTAAAGTACAATCTTACCGCCTAGCCTACCGACATGACAACAATGTAAGTCCCGGAGTCCAGTGACAGTGACAGTGAGCAGTGAGTGTCAGCACTGAACAAGCAAGCCACAAATACGCTAAAGAGGGGAGGACTTCCGTAACGAGCGACTACTATGAGACAGAGCAGAACTGAGGGCTAGGGGTAGGGGTAGATCTAGGGGTAGGGGTAGGTGTAGGGTTTGGGGTTAGGGTTAGGCCTCTTCTTTTTTAATAATTTTATTGTGTTTGATAGGGCAGGGTGGTCGCTCGTTACGGAAGTCCTTCCCTAAGGAGAATAAGAGATCTTACCTCTTCATAGTATTCGGAAAAAGCAGCCTCTGAATGATTATTATTTGGGAGGACGCCCTGAGAACTTGATGTAGAGGGTCCAGAGGTCCAACCTCCGCCACTGTTTACGTTAGATTGGCTGTTGAAGCCGTGGGGAGCTGCGTCCGTCGCCATTTTGTATCGTACAATGCATGTGAACAATTCCGGACAAAAACAATGTAAGCGAAATAAAAAGTTTATCCTTGACCGTTACTCCTGTCTTCAACGAACTTTTGTAAGTTTGCTAGCAATGAACAGGATTCAACATTTGTGGTTCGTTAGGAACATTGTTAACCTAAAGCCAGTGAAATTTTTGTACTGTTAAAATCGATTCATTTTATGCTTCAAACGTATTGCCTTTCATTTTATAAATGATTATATATATACACACACACACACACACATAAATATATATATATATATATATATATATATATATATATATATATATATATATATATATATATATATATATATATATATAAAATCCCCATTCACGATTAAAACATAAATTAAATGCCAACGTTGCGTGGGATGTATAGTCCACACAATTCCTTACAAAATTCCTTACTTGAGATGAAACAGCATCAGAGACCCCATGTGTATTTTTTACTTAATGCAATGAGATGAAACATGCAAACAGAGGAAATTGCAAGTCTCTTAACAGCAAATAAACAAGTGGGGGTGAAGTTGGCTGCAGAAGCCATATCCGAGGAACATTAGTAGGCCTATAATACATCTACTGCTTTTGAAAAATTTTAAGCACTTACCATGGTAAGTAAGAGAAATAAAAAGATGTGACCTGATTTTTTGTTCTTTCTCGATCTTTTGTTCGCATAACTGTGAACATTTGATTTCCTTTTATTTTTCGCTTTAGTTGTACTGTCAAACATCTTTCCTTTTTTTCTCTCTTTTTTTTGTAAGTGTTTTACAGTGCTCGCAAGGTGACATGAACGTGCGGGACACATTAAACATTTTCAGTTGGTAGGAAATTTTGAATTTTGCCTGGGTGGCGGCCGACTCTCCGACTTTGGACCACCTTGGGATCCTTAACTTGCGCAACTTGCACCCGGGACCTCCAAGATTTTTCGCCCTTCTCCGAGAAGGCTAGGTTTAGATCTTTCCTACCATAAGATCAGGGGCGTGGCTGAAAGACAGCAGTAAGAAAAAGCCAAAGAGTATCAGTAGAAAGGCTGCAGAGAGTCATAGGAGCCCCAGGAGGGTCAAAAGGTGAGGAGGTGGTGGCAGAAAATGGAGACAAAAGCAGACGACAGAACAGAATTAGAGAGCAGGAAAGGAGAAAATTTTAGACAAGAAAATTTTTCGTCACTATCCGGATTCAAACCCACGACATATTGAATGAGAGGTGAACACCTTAACATCTTGACCACTAAGCCCCCCAAACATCTTCTGATTCCAAGCGGCTCAAGGTAATAATACTTTTAAATTTTAATAATTTTTCTTATTGTTTTGTACTGACTCTGTGTTTGCAACTTATTCAATTTTTTTGGTTTGACTTCCTTTCAAGACTGAACTACATCAGTGGAGAATTTATGGAGAATATCTAATTTACGGGTGATTAGGCAAAATGAACGATAGGTCTATCAGACTGAGAATACATGGGATTCCAACTTTTGGAATCAACCCAAGATCTTTCCTGACTAAAGTTTATATTTGACTTACTAGCTACGATTTCTACTTCCGCTTGTCAAAGCTGCTAAAGGATGAGAAAGGCAAGTATCTAAGTGTAATCTAAGAACCGTACGCACTTATAAAGACCCTTTCTAAACAATGGTTTTCCAAAAACCTTGGTCTCACACGTTTTCATGTACAAGGGAGAATAATGATAACGGACCATAATGATAATAGATAACATGTATATACCGAAGATTCCGCTCAACGGCAAGCTCTGCTTCACAGCAGTTCAGTCACCACATCTTGTGAATCTTGTCAATATTTTATTATATTATTAATTATTTATTTTATGTTATTGTTAGTCAACAAAACTTAAACTAAAAGTTAGATAATCTAGATATCTAGATCTAGGCTAGATCTACCTTAGTCACTAGATCTAGAATCTAGGTCTAGAGTCTAGTGCCTTAGTCTAAGGCTAAGGTTGTTGTTTTTTTAGGCCACCTCTATTCTCACCCCGGGTGAGAATAGCGCAGGCGAGTCTTTTGGCTATTCTCACCCGCTGGGCGTTCACCGTTATAGCCAAGGCCAACCTGTGAAGCGTTCACCCTGAACCACATAATTCTACACTGTGATAACAGAATTATAGAATTCTGTGTTGTGAACAAACGTTCTAGATCCATTACTACTGTTAGTATTAGCCTAATAGAAAAGCGTGCAATTTTGTCTGTGGGCAGTGGAGAGTGGAGAGAGAGAAAGAGAGGAGAGGAGTAGCGCGAGAACTTCCGGGCTAAACAAAATGGCGACCCGCGTAGTTCGGCTCGATTCGGAAAGTTAAATAGCCGTAGCATCTTTGTAGACAACCAAATTAATTTAGTTTTGTATTTTAACATCATTTTTTAACTTTGTTTTGGTCAATTTGATCGTCCACACCGATAGACAGTATTCAGAAAGAGAGGGAGAGAGAGGGGAGGAGTAGATCTTGCGAGAACTTCCGGGCAAAACAAAATGGCGACCCGCGTAGTTCGGCTCGATTCGAAAAGTGAAATAGCCATAGCATCTTTGAAGACGATCAAATTAGCTTACTTTTGTGCTATAACGTAATTTTTTCTTGGCTTTTATCAATTTGATCATCCACACCGATAGACAGTATTCCAAAATGAGGAAAAACAGGTCTTGTCTCACACCGGGTGAGAATAGCCTACGCTGGAAGTCTCACCCGGGGTGAGAGATAGATAGTATTTTTATTCTCACCGCGGGTGAGAATAGCCACTTCCTTTTTTTAAGTGAGTGACTTTGAATCGAAATTTTGATGAATAAAAAAAATTACAACTGACAACTTGAGTCAACTGACTGATGGTGTAGTGTAAAGTGTATTGACTGAGTGGAGTGTAGGCCTATTATTTCTTTGCCGCTGCGGTGTGACTATTCGGACACGGACACGATCCTGGTAGCCTCAGCCCTGGCCCCCCTGGCCCCCCTAGCCCTCTATGGTCTATTGTCATTTCAGGTAGAGATTGGTTTTTAGCACCCTCCAACGCTGATTGCTTATTTCTCAGTCACAGCAATTTTATGTGAGGTAGTGTCAAATGCCACCGAGTGACGCAGTGGCAATTGACTCTATTGACGCTGGTGTCAATTGCCACCGAGTGAAGCATTGGTAATTGACTTTATTGATGCGGTAGTGTCCATTGCCACCGAGGGACACGGTCTGAAAACAACGCCATATATCTTTAATCTTTAACTTTCTATTCATAATGTGTTAGGACTACGAACATGGATAAGTTAGATCTAGATCTAACCCAAGGAGGTTGCAGTTTTAACTGATTCCGTCCATGATTTTTTCAGGCTCGGGACAGAATTATTTTTCCCTGTTCAGTTTTAGACCTAGGGTGCATCTATTTAATGCATTACTGTTGAAGCTCCAAGTTACTCTAATAGGTATTGTCATACCAAACTGATGGGAATCAATAGAGGAATCTGTTTAAAAATATCAATAACAATGACCTATAATCTGTTAGTATTGCATTTTCCTTCAGACAAAAACGAATGAGAAAAAAAAAATTGCGCAACAGCTCTTCTAAAATTTCGATTTACCGCATTTTCTCAGCTCTATAAGTCCTTATAATCCATAGGAATCAACACAACATTGTAACCATATCACCCTAGCACATATTTATGCGAGAATTTCACAAATTTAGTTGAATATCTTTCTTTGAAGGGCCTTTTTATTATACCAGGCTCCGTGTTGTTTACCCTTAGATCTAGCCTACATAACATCACGACAACAAAACAACGATTTTTGCAAGAATTTCGCGGAGTTTCGATCGATATTGGCGCTCAGAGATTGAGGTCAGGTTTGTTTACAAGTTCTACTTCCTTTCGACAACTTAAAAAGTAGGAACTATGTTAAAAAGTGCACCTTTGTTTCGGATTTCGTTGAGCCACTCACAGCGGCCGAATGGAGGCAGCGGAAAAACTCAGAGCCGCTGTCAGCGGCCGAATGGACGGAATCAGTTAAGCTCCTTAATGTAACCCCCTCTCATAAGTTGATTTATAAGTCATTATAACGAGTTACACCCATTCTGGGGTTTGAAAGGAAAATAGTATAGAGGTCAATTTCCGAATGTTTTGCACTCCAATTCTTCTTTTTACCAGCACAGTGGTATTCAAAACTATCTATAAACTTATCTTTATCACAGAAAATATCATTTTGCATAAATTCAAGCTCATTTGTAAGATTTTGTTTACAGTAAAATGAGAGTGAAAGTCTTGTTTCCTGGCTATCCTTTCGAGCTCCTCATGTCTAAGTGGGTAAATCTGTTTTCTAATTTCATTGGACGAACATCTAGAGCTACCAACTTCAACTTGGCGTGTTTTGAATGAGACGAAACCTAGCCTACGCTTCGATGTAGAACCAACACAGGCGATTCTAAAAGTAGGCCACAAATGCATACAAACTCAAACAGAAATATATATATATAACTAAATATATCGGGGAACATAAATCCGGGGGACGGGGTTTAGGGACAGAGAGGGACCCCCGCCCCCACACAACACAGGGGCAAAGAGAGAGGCGTGCGTCGGAAGTTCACGAACGCAGAACACGGAACATATTCCAGGCTAGATCTACTCCCAAACAAAAAAGAGCTCCAATTTACTCGGTGGCAATTGACGCTGGCGTCCATTGTCACCGCGTCACTCAGTGGCAATTGACACTATCTTTATGCAAACTGCAAAGATGAATTGTTAGTCCGAAAAGAAAGAGAAGCACGTCCTTCTGGTAATTCTCAAAAAGAAAAAGATCTCCAATGTACAATACTCTCATTCATGCTAGAGTAGAAGGATATCCCAATATACACAGGAGCTTGAACGGACACATGATGTCTCAATAGATGCAGCCATTTCTGTGGATGGTGGTGTGGAAGAAGACTGAATGCAACACAATCAAAATCACATTTGTTCCGTTCATAACAGTTCCCCTCTGCGGCTGTTCTTTTTTCAACTACGTCAATGCAGTTTCCGGGTTCAAATTCAAAGTGTGTAGGAAATTTCAGTGGCGATTGGTAACATTTTTATTTTCAGTTCTGTCCTGCACACAGGATCAGGTATGAGGTGGGTGCACTGCAATGGAGGGTAAAATGGCCCTCATTTTTTTCTGCAGATTACATGCCTACATGGCCACTAAAACGGTCACAAATCAATTATTTTCTAGAATTCTAGAAAACCTCAAACCTAATCGCCTGGGGGGGGGGGGGGGGGGGGGGCCTGTTTTTCTGCCAGATTTCAGTTGGGTTTTTTTACCCTAGGGGGGACATGACCCTTGAAACCCCCCTGATTGGTCCATGTGCTAAAATTACTTTGCAGTTAGGCTTTTATGAATAAAAACCATCACATGACATTTGAACAAAACTATTATTTTGCAAAGGATACAAAGTCAACATTAATATAAAACGAATAAAAATGAAATACAAGAAAAAGGCTCGCTCTATTCCTGAGTATGAGACGTGAGTAAATGTAAAATCAACACGATCCATCTGATTTGGACTTAAAACTAACTACAGTCAAAATGGTCCAAGACAGCCACCCTATGTTGAGGAGGAATATGGCGGTCTTAAATATGTGGCCATCTTCCATAGTATCATTATAATGTAACATTTACCTGGGGGGATGGGAAGTGCCGTTTGTGCAGGTGATCGTTTAAGCTAGTTCAAAGGTATAATAAAAAAGAAACTGTTGTGGGCCATTAAAAATGCCTATTAGTGTGGTAATTATAAAGTAGCCTACATCACAAGGGTACAGATACCTTAAGTGCATTCACTTTACATTGTAACAGTAACTAGTAACATTGTATTCATTATTCAGCTGCAGTGTCTTTTTCTATACATCAGTTTTATACAAAATAAATGGGAAAAAAATAGTGTACAGCGTACTGGTAGCAATGCGAAATGCCTACTGCTCTTTGGTCCAGACAGCAGGCTGCACCAAGGCATTATAAGTTTTAGGCCGTGCAGGATCACATGTTTTCCTTTTCTTTAGTATACTATATGTATTTATGGGTGAACCAGTTGACACAAATGAATGAAACTTGGCAACTAATCTGAACAAAGGCAAAACTTATTTTATGCTCGTGTTTTATGCTGACAGACTTCTTGAAGCAGAGAGATTGCAGTGTTTGTGTGATTTTCTTCTGTTTTTAAAAAACTGAAAGGAGCTGCTGTGTCTTCGTCGGCCAGACAGGCGCCCCTTATGTCTCCTTTAATGCTTTGACATTTCAGGTCCCTGTGTGTTGTGTACAGTGGAACTCACGGATTCCAAGTCTCTTGTATAAAAATTCTGTTGCAATGGAAAAAAATAGAACCAAGCCCATGTGTTGGTAAAAATCAGAAACATCACAACAACGGATGGATTGACTGTTACTTTTTCTTTACCGAAGCCCAAATGAAAACCATTGCATGCTTGGTGTTTCAGCTCCTCACAAGATTGAAGTGGAACAGATAATTTTTAAAAGAATCTTCCAATGGAAATCAACCTTGCAAGCTCACACTTCAAATGGAATAAAAAATTTACAGTCTACTCATTTACAATATCACAACCAGTGATATTCCATATCTTTAAGTTTATGGCTTTGAGTAAAAGTGTTATATATATAATATCTTTGCAGATATTATTGTGACAAAGAAGTGAGAGCTGATGTCACAGCAATTTTCAAACATGTTTCGACCAGACAAAGATCTCAACTCAGGGGTATGTTACGTTTTATTTTGTTATCTCGCAATCTTACTTTTTTTCTGAATTAGTGTGTGCGCCTAGAGAAAGGTACAGACCAAATTGTGTTTCCATTTAAAAAATGATAGATCCACCATTTTTTTGACAATGTGCTCAAAGGGTTTTCATTGATTTGACTTCTAGATATTTTATTTTGAATTATTTTGAGGGTAGGATATAATGTATTCAAATAATGGAAACTGCTTTTAAAAGGTATTAAAATCTATTCTTGAAGCACGTTTTCTCTTCCCTCCTATGTTTTGCCATTGAATTCCATTCTTGATATTGATGTCTACTGAATGCCAAATTGGACATGAATTTTCCATGAATAAATACATTTTAAAAAATTATTTTTTTTTAAGTTTGTATGTTTTCTCACGAAACACTACTTGAGATATCTAAAAAAAATTCATAGACCGCTGTGTTCAGCTTTGAATTTCCTATAAGGTGCAACCCTTTAAAACTCAAAATGGTCAAAATCCGACTTTTGGTACCTTTCTTTAGGCACACACACATTTGTATAGTATGAGTAAATCCAATGAGAAGCTATCAAGTGCAGTGATCAATTCTGTCTCAAACAAGTTTCCAGCAGCATAAATATTCCCAAGTTTCTGTTCTATATATGTATTATCTCATACCAGGAGTGCATATTGTGTATCCTTTAGCAATTATGGTGATGATTAAGATGTCCATTGACCATTGGTCAATGTCAAACTAGTCTTTTCAATGTTTTTAGCTCAATGTTAGGGAGAAATTCCTCATAATCTACCCTATCCTATGAATTATGTAACTAACTTACTCTTACTTATGCTAGAGTAAGAGTACTAACAGTAACGATACTGACACTAGTGAAGCTGTGTAGGTTGTGTAGATTTTACAGAACAGTAGTAAAATCGATATTGGGAGGGTCTTTTTGTTTTTTTAAAGAGCAAAACTGAAAGAAGTTGAAAGAAGTGCCCAGTCACAATTTTTTTATTTTGTCTTGTTCGACCTTGGATAAGGGAATCGTGATCTATTTGCTCTGGCGTTGTCTAGTTTTCATTCCCCACTCTGATTTCTCGTTCTTTTCAAACAAACCTTCCAGTTTGATAAATGGATGGAATGCTCCTTTGAGTTTGAAATATCGGTGGTGGGGATAGTTGTTCTGGAGGGACAGGCTGGTTTGCTTCAGATACACTCCAGAAAAGCACTACAGAAAGATATTAAAGCTTCTTTTTTTGGCCAGACAGAAAATCCACTTACATCTTTTTTTAGCAGTACTTTTCTAAATGATTGTTGTGGAAAGCCCCCTTTATCTGTGCAGCAACACTGTGGTTGGTCTCCACTGTGTGTGAGACAGGAACTAGAATTTCCGCCACTAGTGCAGTACTTTGCACACAGTTGTTAATGTGGACTGAGAACTAAAAAAGGTACATTCTTTCTTTGGAACAGATGATGCCATCCCAGTCACCGTCGCAAATGCCGGGATTTAGTGGTGGCACCAATTTCTATGGGCAAGGTAAGTGGACAGGGTATAGTTTTTAATATTTAGAGATAGTCTTTAGAGTATTACCTTATCATATAAATGACAGAAGTACTTTCTTCATTTGGTTGATTTAAAAAGAAGCCCATTGGCGAAATAAATATAATTTTGTGCCCAGGTAAAAGCCTGTAGAAATGTAGAGCCTGGAGCATTATAGAAAGGATAAGTGGGACCTACTAGTAGTTCACTCTTACCGCCGGCATCATCAAGGTCATTTGTTTATATGAGTATATTATATAGCTTGAAACTTTATAGGATGATTCTCCGCAGACCATGAGCTGTAGCCAGTTGTAGATTCTAAGGCAATTTTAGAGCTACGTGTGATCCATTGATTTCACGAGTGCTTCGAACAAGGAATTGATTTGTCTATGGTTTAATGAATCACAGGTACATTACCACTTCAACAAAGAGCTATAGGAGGCAATCACTTCCGAGGGGGGAACAACGCAGGCCACATCACACCCACCAGCATGAACCCAGGTTTTCCCATGGGCTTGCAACAGCAGCAACAGCCACAGCAACAGCAGCAGCATTCTCCCAACAGTTTAGCTGCCATTGGTCCCCGGAGTGTGCTTGGGGTGCAAAGTCAGGCAGGGCAAGCCAGTTTAGCCAGTCTACAGAAACGAGCCTTCAGGTACTGTTGTCTTGCTGCTTACCAGTGCAGGCATCATGCCTCTGGACTGATTCACGATTTTTTCTTTCTTATGTGATAATCAAGGTGCTTCTTTATGTTGAAAGGAAAATGAAAATTTTATTAAAATTCATAAGTCAGGAAGTATTTAAAATTTATTTCTTATCGAGAACTGTATTTGCTTGTTAAGAAAATAAGAGCTTTGATTTTTTTTTTTGTTAATGGAAAACTTTGCAAGTAAATTATTAATTACGATTTTTAATCTTTTGCTATAATTTACCTGTTACCATAAATGAGATAATGGGTAAAAATCCTTTGTATATCTACTGCCTGTATGATTGTAGGTCTAAGTGCAACTTTATGCACTCACAGGTTTATCGCATAACTTGTGATAGAGAAAGAGTAGGGTTATGCATGATATTACCTGTTCTGATATCAACAATGAAAAATTGCTGTATTTTGACGTCTTCTGTACAAGATGTAGATATGATATTGAATGGTGGGTAAGCATTGCAAATTATTTTTCAAGCAATTTGTGAAATATGTTCCCATTAAATAAAACTGCTTATACAGATGCCAAGACTGTCCAGTTTTTAAATACAATTTTAATTTTTTCTTTGAATTTCAGTTCTGCTGGGCCGATGCAAAACTTTGCTTCAAGTTATGGTTTTGGAGGGTCAAGATCAAGTAAGTATGGACAATGTTAGGGTTTGTTTGGTAGTTGGTTTCCTTTTATTCTAGTAGAGGTGTAGGTATTTGGTCTGGTCACAGGAG
Organism: Aplysia californica; assembly: GCF_000002075.1. NCBI lineage: Eukaryota > Metazoa > Mollusca > Gastropoda > Aplysiida > Aplysiidae > Aplysia > Aplysia californica. Next base: position 756,616 of record NW_004797416.1, read on the forward strand.
GTTAAACCATTGTCTCTGCATTGAGACTGACATTGTCAGAGAAGAACTGAAAATATCTGCTGACTTCTGAGTCATGTGTCCTAGTATAAGAGACCGTGAACTTAATTGGTCTTGATGTCGTTTTATTTAGGGGCTTTTCAGTGTTCATCTTATGGACCTGTTCAAGTTAATGGATTTTGAATAATGTTTTTACAGTAAAACAAAATTGAGGACAGGATAAAGAAACGTGTAATTTTAGTTTTTGCAATGAAAGTTTCCCTTCAATTTTGTTAGTTGCACATTGTCAAAGGCCTTCTTGAAACACATTTTTCTACATGATGCATGACAATGTAGCCTGTTCGCTTTTTTTTTTTTCAATGGCTCACGGCTTACTGCATACTTTCTAAGTTAAAAAAACATATTTAGTGGTTATCTATTGTTTTCCTTGAAGGAAATTGCTTTGAACTAATTTTCTTGGAATAAGAAGACTTTTAAAATATTTTTTAAAGTCTTATGAAAAGAAGTGAGAAGCATTTCCTTCTGTTATTAAAAGCTTGTCCCCTTCAGTATTCCTGGCATCCTATAGCTGCTAGTGCTCCTCTTGTTTCTGCTGTAGGTTCAATGCTCTGGAAAATACTCCTCTCAGATTGATGAGAAAGTGTATATTATGTTAAAGTGGTAAAGTTTTCTATCGTCAGCAGCTGCAGGGTCAACTGAAACCAATGAAAAGTAAACCATATATTGAGATAAGGTCATCAAATCCTAAAAGTTCTGTCCGGCATTGGATTTTGGATATGATATTTAGTTCATTTTTCAAGTATCTGCATAGTTTAAATTGAACCTATTCTCCCTTGCCACATCTTTGGGATTAAGATATTCTGAACATATTTCAAATGTAGAAAATATCCATTTGGACCTTAATGATGCTAGGCAGATTTGTCATTGGCTGGCTGCCTGGTACTTTATTAAGGGGCTTTACAAGAATTGGCATCATGCAGGGAAATAAGTGAGGGTTTTTTTTTCTGCTTTTGAGTCTTACATTAGAAGTGGTTCCATGTATGGTCTTGTCCTTAGGTTGGGTATTAAGATCATTCTTGAAATCATTTGTAAAAAATCAGAGACTTTGCTCAGACTTTCAGGTTGTTTCTCTAGCTTCACGAAAGACTTTGCCTCCTTATCTTATGAACTGGCTGACAAGAAGATTTTTGATTGGGATAACTTGCAATTTGAAACATAAGAAGTCATTTTATTTTTTGGTAACCTTTACTCGTGATGTTAGATTTGTAGTTGTTAAAAATATTGCCAAAATGCAAAATGGTTTGTTCTGGTACAATGAAAAAAATTGACAGCACTGTATACTATGGCTTTATGTATTCTTGCATCACCGAGATATCTCCTCTCTACCTTCATTGTGAGTACATCATGCTGTACTAACAGAATGCTTGGTGAGCACACAAAGTTACTGAAGAATTTTATGCCACTTTGTTCACATGGCCATTTGCTTTGATTTTCTTTGGCCTGTAGACACTTTTTTAAAAATCATCAATCTTTTTTCTTATTTTGCTTGCATCATAAATTTGCTGCAGATGAGTTTCTTTACTATTCCAGGTCTTTAGAAGGAAACTTTTTATTTTATATTTTTGTTGCCTTCTACCGTTTTAAATGTACTCTTTCATTTTTATAATCTAACATATAAATTGCCTGAAACTTGCAAATGTTATGCTCTAATGGATTATGGTTGTTTAATGGTTTTGGTAAAGTCCAGTGTGTTATTGTTGAAAATTTTTCTGAATTAGGATTCTCCTTACACGCAGAAATCTTCATCAGTGTCATCTGTTCGTTTTCCGAATTTTTTTGACAATCTTTCAAAGATAATATTTTTGGAAGGAGGAAAATAGAGTTAGAATAGCTCTCACAAAAAAATCTTGTAATTAGTTTGTTTGTAAAATGTGAGCTATCTCATGCCGTTTCATTAAGATTTTGCTAACAAGATGTCCTATTTATGTCACCACATTTGTCACTAAACTTTGATATGGATCACCACTTCTGACATTTCATTTCACAGTTGATTCTCATCCAACCATAGACTTGTCTGACTTTCCGACACTCAGTAGTCGGTCATCAGCCACACCTAATCCTCTGCCAACAACGAGGAATTATGGTGAGTCTGCCATGACTTTTCTCTGTCCCTCTATATTTCTTGTTGGGGGGAAAAGGGGGGGGGTTACTTCAGTCTTGTGTGAAAGAGAAAAGTAAAGAAGTTTTATCTTGTATATTAGTGGTGGGTAAATGGTGTATGAGTATTTCATTGATGCAGTTGATGTGATGCTAAACTTTTGTGTAAATCAGATGGGTTTTAATTCTTTTGAATTTAGGGTTTTTGGGGAAGTTTTCAGTACTTTTGGTCAATGTAGTATTTCAAGTGGCCTTAAACTCATGCAATTTTTTTTATCAAAAAAAAAAATTAATAAAATCTCACTTAAGTTGGCTGTGAACATTCATAATTTGCCTCAGTTTGATGAGTGTACTGTCATTCGTTGTGGTTCAAGGGGTTTCAAATTCAAAGCAACCAGTGGAAATATGGAAGCCAAAACCTTGTGTTGAGAAAATGTCTGTGCAGCTCCGTGCTGGGTACAGGCTCGTGGGTGAAGACCATCACTGGCTGGTAGTGTACAAATAACAAGTCTGTCAGGGTAACTAAGAGAGGGAAACTGGTGTTGGAGAGCTTCCTCTTGGCTAGTTCTTGTTTTCTATGTAATTACCCTATGTGATTCTTAGAAAGCCTGTATGTGTTTTGTCTGTTGGGTAAAAGTCCCAGGTGGCTCTGGAAAGCAGTCAGAAGACTCATACGTTACCTTATATAAATAATAGACGGAAGGAGAAAACATGCTGGTATTATCAACATCATTTTCACCCCCAATATTTTTTGTCATCGTCATCATCATTGTCATCATCATCGTGTGCCATGCTAGTTGGTGTTGGCTATGGTAGTTGTGTATTTCTCTGTCAGCAGTGAAAAAATTTGATGAAAAACATAAAGAAGTGCTACTTTAGACATGGTGACCTGTAGATAAATCTTAAGCAATTAATTGCTGTCTGACTGCTGCTTTACCTACACTGCCAAATCTTTCTGCGTTATTTGATAAGTCTGCTTTTTTTCACTCTCCCTTTCACTGCTTTTGTACCTTTGCTAGATTTTCACTCAGATTTCCCTGGATTTTATAGAAACGTGGGTCGGACACTCTTTGCCAGCTGCAACTTTTTACGCACTCTGTGTACCTTGTTTACTCTATGTTTGTCAGTGTGTGTGGGAGCACTATCTGACTAAACTTAGTTATCAGACAATTTTCTCCATTATTTTTGGGCTCTCCTATTGCCAAACAGGTATCAGTGAAAGAGATACTTTTGTGGGCATCAAGATTGTTAAGCTTTTTTATGTAACATCACTGCCTGGGATATTTCTCCTTGTTTGATACGTTTTTGGCTGTGAGATGATACAGAACCGTAAAGTAATTCTCGTTTACAGTGTTTGCTTTTCCAGTGAGTTCAGAATGAAAAATTACTAGCTTCCTGTTGCTCAATTGAACACAATATGGAACTTTGTGTTCCAAATCTCAGGAGGATTCTTTTATTTAATATTGTCATACTTCCCATAATGTTTTCCTTTTAGCCTGGTGTCCAATCAAGAGACCAAGGGTTTTGATTTAGAAATTATCGATTCCTTGTTTCATGTAGTGTTGGAATTCTCCAAAAAAAAAGAAGATATTTATTGATATTATTAAAGCAACCAAAATTAATTGTGTTCAGATCTACTTGTTTTTTATTCTGGTCTACTGTAAAGTAAATGTTACAATTTCATTTTAATTCAGTGGTCAGTTTCAGTCCATTTATTTGTGTATACCGTGCACATGTGTATCTTATTTACTCTAAATGCATTCATCTAACTACCACATGTTTGAATTACATCCTGTACAAAGTGCAGGTGTTTGGAGGGCACCTTCTGTTTTGACATACTTCTTTCCTTTTGCACTGTTGTTTCTGCCTGTCTATCTTGCTTGTTTCCTTGCTTTAAATGGCATTTATCATGTCAGTATGCTTATCTTTACTCAAACACAGACTCAATTATTATCAAAGTTTCAAAGTTCTTTAAGCACATAAGCTGTTTTTCCTCTGATATTTGTTCATGTGTCTGTGTTTATGTTTGCAGTGGGCATGGTCAGCAAACCAGCACAAGACTCAGCGCCAGAGTTCAACATCACGCAAGAGGAGTTCCCTGCATTGCCAGGTGCACAAAGTGAGTACATATCACAGGGGAGGTGGTTCCCTTTCAAAAACCCTGATATAAAGCACTAAAAGGAAAAGGGTGTCATTGCTTATCTTCATGGGAAAAACATGTAATTCTTTATTAAGTGACTCAGTTTGTATATGAGAAGAAAAGTAGAGACAACTTTAAATTTCCGGGGGTATTTAAAAATGTTTTCTTTGTTTCAGCAGTTTAGTTACATGTGTAGACTGTGGCAACTGTGGACATCATTTAAGTCAAGTTTCAAATTATAATAGGAAGAAAAATATTTGTCTTGTTTGTTGATCTTTACATTCAACTGTGGACAAATTTCCCCCGTAATTTTCCTCATTTGACTTAAAAGATGTGGTTAAAACTGCATGTAAGCCATTAGATGTTTCTGGTTTGTTTTTGTTTTTTTCTTTCATTTTTGAATAGGCAGATTCTGATCTCTGGAACGGCTTTCCTAATCTTCGGTCAAGGGTTGTATGGAAATAGTTTTCATCGCTTAGCCTATCTTTGGTGCAGTCCTAGGGGAGATAGGTGTTTCTTGTGGGAGGTCTTGGTTTTTTACCCATTCTTTTACAATCAAACCTGTCCAAGACAAACCCTTGTTGGTGAGGAGAAAAACAGCCATCTTAGACGGGACGGGG
>NW_004797416.1:761920-778825 GCF_000002075.1 Aplysia californica
ATAGATAGATAGATAGATAGATAGATAGATAGATAGATAGATAGATAGATAGATAGATAGATACATACATACATACATACATACATACATACATACATACATAGATAGATATATAGATAGATAGATAGATAGATAGATACACAGACAGAAATATAGATAGATAGACAGAGATATGGATTGATAGACAGAAATATAGATTGATAGACAGAAATATAGATAGATAGACGGAAATATAGATAGATAGACAGAGATGTCATGGAGATATAGATTGATGGAATATGAATAAATAGATAAAGATATAAAGATATAGTATAGATTAAAAATATAAATAAATCGATATAAATAAATAGATGGAGATTGACAGATATAGATCACTGGAGAGAGATAGATACATAGAGATAGAGATGGATAGATAGATAGATACATACGTAGGCCTACATGCATACATACACAAACACACACATGCACACACACACACACACACACACACACACACACACACACACACACACACACATCCTTTATGTGGATGTCAACATTTCTTTCTGTTTTGAGTTTAGTATGTTTATAGAAATCTTTTCAGAAGTGTAGATTTCGGTCTTTGTGGTTCCCAAATGGCTCGGTCTGATGGGTTGGTTATGTGTTCTAGGAAATTGACTAAAATAGACGTCAGTGAAGGCAGTGGCCTTTTTTCTCCCAGAAATTGTTGTGATGTAAATTTAGGCTAAAACTGTTGACATTGTGGCTGTATTGTTTGAGTCTTTGTGGTATAAAACTGGTCTGACAGATTATTTTTTTCTTTCCAAATGTCTTGCACAATGTACAGGGTAACGGTGCTGTTGGGGGTGATCAGTTAAACAACAAAGATGGAGTCAAAGGAGATGGAAAGCCAATGTTGCAGGCAAAGAGAGGAATACAGACACATCCTGATGGTATGTACCCAAACCTGAAGAGAATAACTGGTAACAAGGAATTATAGGTGCCTTGTCTAAGATGATGGAAGAGTTACCCATTGTTGTTGAAATGTTTGTACGGCCCTAGCTCAGATGTAAAATCAAAAGGCTTATTGTATTGCAAGTGCCGTAAAACTCTTACTAAAAGTAAGAATTAAAAGAGGATCGAATTGACTCTTTAGTCTTATACAAAAGGGAATTTGGTGCCGTACATTGCATGAGTGACGTGTCAAGAATCTTATTATATCTACTCTTCAGCAACGAAACTACATTTATACAAAATGTCTCTCATTCATCAACTTTTTTCACATTCCCATGTGCCCACGCAAATGGAATAGTTATTTGGTTTTGGGTATATATTTTTGCACACTTGTCCACACTCACTGTCATGTTGCCAGGAAAATTTTTAAGTTGTTTTTTTTTTTCCTCAAAAATGATTTAGTCGTTAGTCAAGACGCGGTTTTTTTTTTTCTTTTCTTTAATGAAAATTGTATTTGTTTTCATAAATGAATGTTTCTACCATGCAGACTTTTAATCGAGTGTTTTCGTTTTCTTAATTTGTTCAACCGTCCATGAGGGTCTGTACTCCCCTGTGGCTGGCGATCTCGTCTGTAGGATTATCTCAGAGCCAGTCTTGATTGGGTGGGTAGTTTTTTTTCTCTCTGGCCAAAGCCTGGTTTTGGCGTTCACAAGGTTAATGTTTGTCTTTCTGTAGGCACGATATCCAACATACCGTCTGGCATGGTCATGGATCAGTTTGGCATCGTGGGGCTTCTGTCTTTCATCCGAGCAGCAGAACAAGATGCGAACATGGTGGCATTAGCGCCTGGCATAGACCTGACCACTCTGGGCCTCAACCTTAATTCCCCCGAGTGAGTTCTGCTCTATCACACTCTCTCCACTGTCCTCCTGCTGTCTCTGGACCAGGGTCTCCCAGTGCCTTTCATCCGTCTCCTTTACCTCTCTTCTTTCTCTCCCCAAGTTTTCTCATGTATGTTTGTCACTCCCGCAGTCTCTCTCTCCTCTCTCTCTCCCTCTTTCTCTATTGTATTTTTCTCCAGTCTCTCTCCTATCTTTCTATTGCATTTCTCACCTTCATCTTACCCTTTGTGTTTCTTCCCCTGTCTCTCCTTGTGCCTCTCACTTTTCTTTATCTGTCATGTCTCTCTCCTCTCCTTCCCTTGTATTTCTCACCTTTCTCCCCTATATCTCTCCCTTGCGTTTCTTTTCTCTTCTCACCCACTTTCCCTCTGTTGTCTCTGTCTGTCTGTCTGTCTGTCTTACTTTTTCCCAGCACTAAATGACCATTATTGTGGCGGTATGCTTCTCTTTACTGAAACAAACAAAACTGCTCTTGCCCATCTCTCGCATGTTTCTTTCAATGTTTTTCCTACTTGTGTGTGCATTTTACATCTTGTCTTTCACCTGTGGGAAATGTTTCTCTCCCCTGTCTTTTCCCATATCATTCACATGTTTTTCTCTTTGTGTTTTTTGCTTTCTTCATCCGTCCATGTGTCTCACACCTAGTTTCCTCCCAAGTCTCTTCACCTCTCCCTCATGTCTCCACCACAGAATGTCACTTGTCGTCCTGTCAATGACTGTTGATGTTTCCTCATTTCAGGAATCTCTACAGCATGTTCCAGTCGCCTTTTGCTGAGTCTGCGTGCCGTCCTCAAGATATAGGCAAGTTTTTCTAAATGCTGTTCATGACTTCATTTTTCGACCAATTCTGTGACTTTTAGGTGGCGTGGCTCAGCTCCCCGGCTCAGGGTCAGGAGCTAATTAGCCCTGAGGTAACTTTGTCAGTGTTGGTGAAGAAGTTGGCATTTTTGTCAACTTTTGAAACAATGCAACTTTTTCCCCATCAAACACTGCAAACCATTACACTGATGTACAAAAAGCTCACAATGTCTTGAGATTTATTCTGTGTGGAATAGTTATTTTCTTTGTCTTGGTTTTTGCTCTGGGCAAGTGTTTGTAGAGTACCCAATTTGTCCTGTTTTTAATTTCATACGTTTGAATAAATGATTGTGTATTTTAAAACGGCTAGAAAGATCTCTCCAAATTCTGTGTTAAACTGACTGAGAAATATTATTTTTTACCATTAGAAATCTTGAATCTGGGCAGGTAGTCATAGTCAAGTAATAAAAGAAGAAAGATGCACATCTGCATTTTTTTACAAAATACAATCAGCGTTGGTCTTGCTGTACCATTAAATACACAACTAAAATTCCACCGCTGGTGCACCTTGAGTTGCACAGGAGACTGATGCAGGCAGTGAATTTTGTCATATGCAGTGCCTTACCTGAATTTTTATCTTTGAATCAGTTAAATGAATGTACAGTACCAACAACATTATGTCAGAGAAATATTTGGTGCTCTTATATGAATTACTTCTTCTTTCCTATCAAACATCTATCGTCCTTGTCTCTCCTCCTTCTTAATTGTGTTTTTTACGCTCTAGTAACACCTCTAATCTTTGACATTTATATGACCTTTTGTTGCAAGGGCTATAAGACTCTTACTAAAACAAGAGAAATATTTTAGAATTGGGGCTCATAAAAAAGTATATGTAGTGAAAAAAGATGGTTTACCTGCTCATTTAGAGCCTTGTACTCTCTATTTTCAAAGTTTACATTCCAGTGATTATATGGTTTTGAGGTTCTTGTGCCAACCATGTATCTTATCCCCCCTGGAACTTTTTGTTCATTTTTGCCTTAAAGAGATCAAGTAATTTATAACAGGTTTGTTGACCTGTCAGTGAAAAGTAAGCAAACTGAAGTCAAATGTTTGTAAGCAATTTTAGATTTTGTGGAGTTCATTAATTATGAAATAAAATCAAATACCGTAAAATTTCTTTGTGAGTACTCAAAGGTTTTGCCAGAACTATGAACTTGAGTTGTCTTAAAATATGTTGGGGGGGGGGGGGGGGGGGTTGTGAACGGATTTCTGTGTTTGGTTTTTGTTTATGTCCTCCTAGTAATTACAGTAAGGTCACACAAGCTGCTAGATGTGCACTGATAACTGATCCTTTGGTAGCTCTAGTCATTATGTGAGAGAGACTATTATGAAACAAAGCTGCCTTTCTCTTGTGTTGTATGACGAGTTTTCTGGGCCCTTCTTTTCAGATTATCACGTGCCAGCCGAGTATTTGACCAACATGTTCATCCGAGATAAGGTAAGTGTTTTCTCCCTCTTTTATCAAGTACCCATATCTCTGTATGTCTGCTTGGATGTTGTTTAGCATTGACAATCAAAGCAGCTCACCTCAATCCTAAATTATTTAAGTTGTATTGATCTCTCCGGACTAGTGTTATTTTTATCTGTCTTGCTGTTCTCCACTCTACTCCATCTATGTCAGTATGGCTGTGGGCGTCTTTTCGACACAAGCAGAACATAATTGTGCAGTGTCAACTCAGTTGATACCCCCCCCAAATAGACCCACCTCTTCGTGGTGGGGGGGATTAGTACTCTTCGAATAGGAAAAGAAAAAAAGTAAGCTAACGGGTCAAGGGGTGACCCCGAAAACAGACATATTACTTTACTATGTATCTAACTCTTTCTAATTATTGTTTTTATTGTTTTACTTTATTACATTTATTAACTTTTCTTTTCTCCTCTCTCCATCGACAACCTTTCTTTGACCTGGAGTTGGGACGGGTATTGGTAGGGTGGAACGCAGGGGTTCATTGTCAGCACTGTACTGGATGTGACTTTACGTAGGGAATACCCAGCTACATACATGTATTAAGCATGCACTTATCGGAGAGCCCTATGACTGCGGAGAAGGTGCAGAGACCATTTGCGTCTTGCTTGTTGACAACATTAACCCTCTGGGATCTGCCATGCCTTCCCCTGCCCCCATCTCTCGGATGAGAGGACTTGGTTGCTCTTTGAGGGGGGGGGGGGGGGATCTTACTTCCAATTGGTATTATTATTACTATTAGTATTATTATTATTATATTATAATTTTTGTATTTCAGCAACACACAGCAACTATGCTCTTAATAGCGTCTTTCTCTTCTTTATTTCCTCAAACAACTTCTCAATATTATACAACAGACACCAACATACCCATTCATTTTTCTTACAATTTCTCTGTGATGGAGTGGGGTTTTTGTTTGTGGCATTGCACCTACAGCCACTGCTTTATATCCTACCCCGGGATGGAAGGAAAATCGCAGAACCACCAGTTTTAGATGCTACTCACAAATGATAAAATACCATACGAGCTGAGACGCCACCTCGGTAATCAAGGTCTCCTACAGGTCTTAGTGGGCAACCAGGCTGGCCTGGTGGATGGTTATTGGAAGAAAAAGAAAATCAAAAAGCAGAGAAAATGGAAAAACAAGAAGAAAACACCCCCTACAACTGGTAACGGAAAAGAGAAGCTTATAGACTTCAATATTCTTCAAGCAAATGTCTGTGGCTTGGACAAGAAGAAAGCACAATTGGGGAAAGTTTGTATGAAAGGAAAGTCCACATTGCTCTATAACAGGAAACTCTCCATTCATCCTGTGACATAAACATCACTGGGTATACCCCTTATCCATGTAAATGTGAAGGTTGCCAAGGGATTATAACCTATATCAGAAATGACATCCAGGGTGAAGTAGAGCTCCTTAATTGGCACCCCACAGACGCACATAAGGTCACCCTGTGGTATGGCAACAGCAAGTTCATACTTTATAACATCTATTGTCCCCCAAGTAACACTCTGAATTTCATATAACAGTATTATCTTTAAGAAGACGGTCATAGCTGGTGACCTTAATGGACACTCCCCTCTTTGGGGCTATGCTGACCAAAACAACACAGGTAAGAGGATTGAAGAACTACGTCAGTCCATTGAGCCATTAGAAACTCGAAGAAAATGGGCAGCTTTAGAAGTATATGAAAGATCTAAAAGGCTAGAAAATAACCACCCTAATAGAATCCTTGTTGACAAGTGGAAACCTAATCAAAGACTAAAATATACAAATTCTGTACTTGACACTGTTTTCGATCTCCAAGAAAAACATCACCTCCCTGAAAGACGAGAACCTCTGGAAAGAGTTCCCTCAACTCTCCCACCACATTTCACCATAGCAAAGCCAGAAGTTAGGAAAACACTTTTGGACAAGAGCAATAAAAACACATATACTGTAGCACTAAAACATTCTGCCCTTGAAACAATTGATTCCTATCCACCAACATGGATCTACTCATATACTGATGGATCTGCCTTTAAGGCAACAATCAACGCTGGAAATGGGTCAGTGATCAACTTGCCCAGTGGGATAAAAAAAAGAAGTCTTCAATTCCAGCGGGTCCTTCTGCTCCAATTTCATTGCCAAACAACAGGCTATCACCAACACAGCAAACTACATCAACTACTTGTTTATAATAACCCACTTGCTACCACAGACATCGTTATCTTTACAGACAGCCTTTCAACACTAGAGACACTTGTGAGTGGGACTGATGTGAACAAAGATATATTGCACTTGATTTGGAGTCTACATAATTTGATAAGTAGGCACCACGTCAGAGTAGTCCTACAATGGATTCCTGCCCACACTGGGATACCGGGAAATGAAAGAGCTGATGCTCTGGCAAAGAAAGGAGCTAGCCTCCCTCAGCCGGAAATTCCTACGAATTACACCACCTGCTGCCAAATGATCAAGTGAAACCTCAAGGAAGAGTGGATGAATGATTGGGCCACACAGGAAGGAGGATGTATGGCCACATGAATAAACCACTGGTCAAAGATCCAATCAATGAGTTGAGGAGGGGAGATCAATCCATAATCTTCCAACTTAGAACACAACATGTACCCCTCAAGCAACATCTCAACCGAATTGGAGTAAAGCAGTCTGCTGCCTGCCCACTATGTGACTACCCCTCAGAGACAGTGGAACATCATCTGTTCTTCTGTAGAAAACTAAATGATTTAAGGGGATGTTTTCTTCCCAAGCTACCCCACACATCTAATTGCCTCTACTCCTCAAGACAGCAATTAGAACAGACATGCAGCTATTACCGAATGGCATCATGCAGAAGAGTTAACGCTCAGATGCTACTGGATCGCTAACAACAACAACTCAGTTGATACCATGCTTGGCGCTGTAGTGCAGTTTTCTCTAACAGGAGTCCCCAATGATGCTTTCTTGCACTTGGAATGTTTGGAGAATTTTGGAGGTTTAGTATCCTCTTGCTTCAGTTCTGTTGGAGATGGAAGTTAATTTCAGAGGTCCTGCTTTTTCTTCCTGTTTGCATTCTTTGTTAACAAGGGCGACCCATTTATTTTACTTACTGTACACTTGGCAATCTCTTGCTGTTCACATTCTCTTGTGCTCAATGGGACACAGAGGTCAAGGGTGGACCACAAGCAATGTAGACCAACAACGCCAAGGCATGGAATGTCCTAAATGTGACCGAGTGCATGATGGTAGTTACTGACCGAAAGCAATGGGTGGTCATTACATGTCAACCTCTGTGCTAGAGATGACACCTCTAGGTATCCAGATGCTCAGTGGAAGTGAAAGAAACTTCCAATTACTGACACCACCACACATTCCTCACTAGAAATAAAAACAAGATTACTGTTCTCCAGCCACTTTTGGTTGGATTTAAACTTAAGGCATCTATGGCTGCACCTTTTATTGGCTGGGTTGAACAGGAAAGGGTTAGATAACATTACATAGATTAGAATTTTTACTCCACATATCAAGTCCTGGTTCGAGCCTCAGTTGAAACACTGATTGTTTTCGCCCCCTCCTGCCCACCTGTAATGGGTACCTGACTTCGAGTTGGGGAAGTAAAGATGGCATGGAAAGGAACTGGCCACCCTACCACAATATGCCGAAGGCCGAGGAAGTGGTCTCACTAACAAGGCAGTCCCCAATGTCCGGATTGGATGCGGGAACAACTTTACTTTACTCCGTGTGTCGGATCCACTGAAGCATCAGCAAGACCACCGTGTTGTATAATTTATATTGAATTGCACCTGAACGTTTCATATGAACTACTGCGCATTACCGTTTGTCCCACTGTCTTCCCCTCCAGCTGGCTCCCATCAAGCTGAACCGTTACAGTGAGGATCTGCTCTTCTACTTGTTCTACATGAACGGTGGTGATGTCTTACAACTTGCTGCTGCTGCGGAATTGTAAGTCTGATGATTTGATGATGGGTTTTTGTTGTTTTGTTTTGTTTTGTTTTTTATTTGAGGACTGGGAGTTGTTTTTTGTTGTTTTTTAATAGATCGGGTGCTCTTTGGCATGTAGTGATATGTGTCTCGATTTATACTATGAAAAACTCTTGTCTGTTGTAGAACAGATCATCTCTGCTTTTTAGTTTACAGTGAGATTTTTCTTTGGGTTACTGTGTTATGTAAAGGACAGGTGTTTCTTTGCCCTGAGGGGGGGTGGGGGGGGGGAGATTGCTTCTTCTGTGTTTAATTGTCATGATGATCAATTTGCGGCTTCTTTTTGTCTGTTTTGCCTTACATCATGAATGTGTGTCTGTGTGCACTTGGAGGAAGGTCCCATTTGTTCAAAATTTTAAATTTTGAATTTATGGTAGAAAATTCAGTGCCAGAGAAGCTGATTTTCTAATTTTATGGATAATTTGAATAGTTTTAAGGATATACAGTTGTCTCTGCCTAAGATCGCGGTGCTCGTGAGCAAGGAAAATGCGGGATCTTACATGAACCGCGATCTTAGCCGACGAACACAGGAAAGAATCTATGGTGACCCATGTTAAGGCTCACAATCTGTAAAATGGTCTCCGTCCACTCTAAAATGAACCGACTTGACCCTGGGTGAGTTTATGACATATGGCGAGCAAAGACTAGTTAACGCATTACACCTTAAGTCGCCCGGGGCCGCCCGAGAATTCCCTTACGCGCTCAACCCTGACTCGCTCGGAACCGCCTGCGCCGATCTAGCTTCTTTAGAAACGAAGTCTCGCCTTGACGAGACTCTGGGGCTGAGATTTTGATTTGCATAGTTATTGCAAAAAGTTTCTTGTTTCGTTTGATACCGAAATGAAATTTTTCGGGCTAGTAGTTTTAGTATTAGAGCCGAACAAAGTGCGATCGCATTACCGACACTTCAAAGGTGTCTCGACTTGTCGAAAAGCGACACAATTGGGTTCGAAAAAGGAAATAACGATGGATTTGAGCAAAAACAAGCGTATGACAAATCAGATGACTCAGATTTTGATGAAAACGTTGTAGCACGAGTTAGGGGCGATTCCGATTGATCAGACGTAGAAAATCTAGAATTTAGATCTAGGGCCCGACTGCGAGGCTGAGAGTGAGAGTGACGGGTCGGACACCCAGATTGAACTAAACTTAGAACTTTTCCAACAGTTCGCGCATTCATAAAGTTATATTTTTCTGAAACTACATTCATTTTTCATTTTAACTATTATTTTTTCAGGATTTTTAGAAATTGTTTAGTATTTTTAAAATGTGTTTTTTAAAGGCTTGTATTCACGGGAGGTGGGTTCCTTCCTGTCCAGACCCTTAGGGTGTAATGTGTTAACCTTGATGACTTATCACAGTGCATAGTTGCCATTTTCACTTTTTATCCAATCATAAGTCTATGCTTATATATTTGCCCCTCCCCTTTACCTGTCGAAAATTTACAGCTTTACTACTGTACTAGATTTTGTACAAGATGTAAAGCCTAATTTTGAGAAAAACAGCTCCAGTTTCCTGTACTACAATAAACATATGAGGTTCAGATGGACAATATCAAGGGTTACTCAAGGAATGAATGTATTCATGTGCACAGCGATGAATATGTAAAGGAGTTCATGTTTAACATTTTAGTATCCAACATTATAGGGTTTAATCGATAAATAGTGCTGAAATGAAACCAAAATAACAGGCATATTAAATATTGAAATACATGTGTAAAATGTTGGATTTGAAATTAGAAATAATTCGCGTTGAAACCTATTTCATTTGTTTTGTTCTTCTATCTATTCCAATTTTTTTTGGCTGGGGGTCTAAGGTACCGAAACACCCGTAACTTTGCAGAGACAATAAACCATGATAAACTGAAGGTTGCCCGATAGATGTACACTCGCTATCCTTGCATCACCTTGCATCACTTTCTAGGCCTAGATCTATACTCATTGTCTAGGCCTATTGATGTGTGTGATAAACATAGGCAAAACCAGTGCCTCTTTTTAGCCTGCAATCATCACATGTGCGTTCCCAGGTCTCGTATCTGTTTCGCTATCTCGAAGCAAGTGACACTTGATGATTTGCATTACTTGAGGGTTGCAAGTAAAGGTTTAAATGACATTAAACTAAATTCTTTTTGGTTTAGAAATTAGAGCATTTAGACTAATCAATAGTTTACCTACGAAGACGAAGAAGAAAAGAAACGTTGCAGATTTTCCTTATTTTGTGTGTTGACCACTGTTTTCAAATTAAATGTATTCAGTTTATGTGGAATCCACTGTTTATACCCTTGTGCCTGTTGGTACTGTCTATCATGGGTAATGGTGTAATCTGACTTTCTTTCAGGTATAGCAGGGATTGGAGGTACCACAAGGAAGAGCGGGTCTGGCTGACACGAGCACCACAGTACGAAGTCTTTGGAAAGACATCCACATCAGAGAGGGGGACCTACATATTCTTTGACGCCAACAACTGGCGGAGGAATGCGAAAGAGTTCCACCTGGAGTATGACAAACTGGAAGAGCGGCCAGTGATTCCCAGCTACAGCTTCAACCAGATGGGGAGTGTGGGACACTAAGGTGGGGTTGGGGGGGGGGGGGCAATTTCCAGTCTTCAGAGTCTACTGTCACGTGTGTGGAATAGTCAAGCTGATGTCTGCTGATGTTCCAGAAATATCGCCAGATATTCGTGGTGAGCTGAGGAAGTAAATGCTCTGAAAATGAAAGTCACGTTTTTGTTTCACAGGTGTATGAAAGAGTGGATAGTCATCAGAAAGTCAGGACATGCGAGATGGGGTAAGAGTGGAGAGGTCAAAACTGTTGTGGATACGGAAGAAATGACATGGTTGGGTACAGAGAATTACCCTCTCTGAGATTCAGTGGATTGATCAAAGACCGTAATTGTTCTGTTCTTTACTCTCGGCCAATGCCACGCCCAAGGTGATATGGAGCTGTGTGGTAATATGCAGCCCATTGTGTAGCTGATTTGATTACTGGATCTACAGCAAGCTGGTGGGTTTCCTGTGAAAAGACTTGTGTGCTCTTTCATTTCACTGTGGTTGTGTTTAAAACTTGATAGGTTTGGAGCCAGTTTATATTGCTGTGAAATGGGATTGTATTTTTTGCCCTCCGCTGTATGCTTGATATTGTTCGTCTTCATAGAGTGGCAAAATATTTTACATGAAAGTGAAAGCAGCACTGTGGATGCGTAGACATGTCGAGGATTTTGCTTCGGGTAGTGTGAGATGTTATTTTAAATAGCAAATGTCACAGTTTTAAGTATGGGCACACCTTTCTGTCACCTCACAGCCCCAGGCCAAGAAAGTCGTACTGCTGTGTGAATATTATTATGATAGATTTTTAGGTTTTGTTACAGGGTATACATGTGACAGTAGGTACAAGTGATCATGAGTGAGCTGACTTTTGCTCTTCATAAACCGATATCATCAAGGTACAGTAGTCTCCACCTAAACGCACAGTGCTCGGGGGGGGGGCTTTAGCGTGTGTTTATACGGAGCGTGCGTTTACCTGAACCTGTGCAAAGGGAGGAAGGGACGCAGTCATCTCAATTCCTTGATATTATATTTTAGTGACCTCCTTTGGGGAGTGGGGGTCACTTTGGCCGATAATGTGATGACACATGACTGTTTTGTGAATGATTCCCCGACTGCAGTTAAGAATACAAAGGCGTGGGGGGGGGGGAACCAGACTCAATGTCATGATATGCACTATAAAATGTCGGGAACAGATAGCCTAAGAGGATACTGTTTGTGATAGTGATAGTCATAGAGATGACGGAGAAGCCACGTGGCTTTCCAAGCGACCATACCCCGACCGTAAATTCATGGACGACATCAGAATCGTAGGTCTCGACATTGAGAGAAACATTTTTCTTGCGATTCGTTAACACTTTGCCACCTCATCTCGCCAATTGGCGATGTTTACCAAGTTTCTTTGGATTTTCCCCAAAATATGATTGCAAAGTGTTAAACAAGTCCATTATAAGTTCTTTTGGAGCGCAGCTGATTAGACTTACTTGACTAATCTTTAATCTTATAGAGGCCTATCTTGTGTTTTACAGCATTCATGCGTGTTTCGCATCATAGGCCTAGATCTAACTAAACATTACATGCGGTCACCCAAACACCAGTCAGAAACCTTCTCTCAAAGATGTATTTCCAGTGACCAATCAAAAAACTTTTCAGTCCCCCTATGTGTCTCTGGAAAGTTGGGTGTGAAAACGCTGTCCCTCACTCTTTGTTCGGCGTGAGGGGCAGTGTCATCAAATATCCGGTTTTCTAGGCTTGTCATATATGCAAGCTGTGTAGGCTGCAGCAAAAATTTCCCTTTGTCCAGCTTTTCCTGTCAGTGTGTTTCGTGGATAGGAGCGTGTGTTTAGAGGGAAAGGCCGTGCATTTGTATGTCTAAATTATAAAGTAAAAAAAACGTCATCACAAAAGCTTGCGTTTGGGCAGATCTTTCTTTTGTATGGCGTGCGTTTAGGCAGAGACTACTATACAAAGTGGTACAGAACCAGGACATCAGTTAGGGCAAAATGCAGTTCAGTCATTGATGTGGTTGTTGTTGACAATGGGAGGACTTTTTAGGATGTGACTGGTGGTGAACAGAAAGTGTTTTTTGTCCAGTGTGAATGTTGGAAATGAATGTTGGAGACAAATATGGGCTTCTTGCAAAGTTTGAGTGGTTTTCTGTGCTGAGATTTTTCTCTCTGATCCACTGTTTACAGCTCTGAATATAATCAAAACAGGGTTAAGAATCAGACCTGTTGGTTTTACCTAAGAAGGAACAAGAATACAAGATTTTAAAAAAGGAGAAAAAAGTTTTCATTGGAAATCCTTAACTGACAACCTGTAGAAGTCTTGAGTTTCCCATTGTATATGATGTAAAGAAGACGCTCAGATCTCTACTAATTGAAATAAATAAAGCCTGAGGTTGAGGACATTTAGTTTTTTAGCCATCCCATTGTCTGTGCACGTAGACTTGAAAAATGTGTTCCCTCATCATAGGAGACAGGAATTAAAGCCTGGGAGGGGGGGGGATGTTGTTGAAGTTGAAGGTGTGCAAGTGTAGTAAGAAAAAGTGTTGAATCACGTACTTTGTTCTGTTGATCCAACTTGTGTTCAGGGTTTGACAGAGTTAGACGTGAATGTTTTTAGAATGAGTGCTGAATAAATTTGAGATGTTGTTTATTGGAGTACACAATGAGTTCTCTTGCTTCATTTATCCTGTCTTTTTTGTACATGTTTGCAGATTTTTAACATTGTAAGTGGGTGGTTGGCAGTACTCCCGGGCCCAGGTAAACCTTCCCAGCAGGTGGTTGCCGGCCGGGTGCACTGATGTAAGTGCTCCTTCTTTTCTATCAAACATCTATCGTCATTTTCTCTGGAAATCTTTTATTTCTTAATGGTTAAGTTTTTCATCGTTGCAAACTGATGCAAGATCAATTTCCACAAGGAGAAATATATATTTATCAAGAATTTCAGTGTGCTGCCCGGGATGCTGTTCGCATTCAGTCCAGGTTGCGTCGGACAGGCCAGATCAAAGAAGCCTGCCTCTTAAGTAATCCAAAATGTGTCAACGGGGGTGTGTTAAAGAATTTGATGGGGATTGCAAGCAGAAAGGCACAATGTTGATGCAAACACATGCATCATGTAAATATGTGTACGGATTTTATATTGGTCCTGGACTATTGTGCTAAAGTATTTGATTTGATTCTAGGATCGTGCAGGTGTGGTCCGTCCATAAGTTGGAATTCTACTCTCTGGTCTTTCTTTACTTTCTTCTTCTTTGCGTTCCTTTGCTAATACTCGGGGGTACTCAACTCTGGTTCTTCAACCTTCACAGCAACTGATTTAAATTATGTATCTGACCACATTCCCTAATTAACCCTTTGAGCCCAAACCACTGATACACCAGAGGCACGAAGAAATAAAACTACTGGTATATCCAGCCCCATCCCCAACCCGGCCTATCTGGGACAAAACTCACATGAGAAACCGTGTTAACTCTACACAGGACATTATTCTAGCATCTGCGTTTGTTGCCATTTTTTTGTCCAAAAGATGCCAAAAGTTGCCACAAAAATAGCAAAAGTTGCCATTCATTTTCAAGCTTTCAACTCTCTGTGACGACGTATAACAATATGTTGATAGAGATTTAACTTAATCTAAAGCATCAGAATTTCTTGTGCTCTATTTTTAGTTTCAAGCATCCAGAATATCATTTGTAGCCACACAGGGTGTAAAAACTTGAAAAAATAAAGGTTTCACAACAGAATGAAATCAAAATTAGAACAGCACATAAACAACCACAAAAACTAACCAATATTGTGTGCTTCCACCTTTCCTAAGATTGGCCGTTTTAACCCTAAACGTGCGTAATTCTAGAGAAAAAGTGCAAGATATTACATGCAACTTATAGAATCACACTCAAGGGGCCTTCCAGTGTCAGTATTCGGTTTTGGTGGAGACATGCTCTAACATAACAAATTTATACATATATACAGTCGTGGCAAAAAGTTTAAGATCACCCGATACTTTTTACATTTTAGCAATAAATTGAACATATTGTTCAGTTATTTTAAAAAACGCATGCTTTAACGGTTAAAAATGTTTATGATAAGCTGTTGTGGAATAGTTTTGATTAAAATTAGTACTTTGTGTGTCCACCTTTTACATGGATGACTACTTGAACAGGACACGGTGTGCTAGCATGCTTGACTGGTTTGCCAATATTCTTCTGGGGAAATTCCATGTGTCCACACTTCCTTGATTGTACTCCTTACGGCTTTTGCCCTTGGCCGCTGTTTGTTTAAGACCTTATTTTTCTTGAGGGACTTTTCAGCAGGATTGAGGTCAGGGCTATTTTCAAGCCACTGTAAGGTCGTGACCGTAACCCTTTAAAGGTATTATTGCACAGTCTTTTCTCTGCGGCATAGAGCGCCGTCGTGCATGGAAATTTTGCGCCCAAGAATGCGGATGTATATTTCCAATTTGTCCTGAAATAGTTCCAAAGTCTGTCCAGGTTTTAAAAAATATAACCCAGAGAGAATGAGAGAGAGAGAGTTTCAGACTTTGAAATTGAGACCCAGCTCATGACACTGTCCCCGTAGAATTATGCAAATTTAGAAGGCCAAATTATGCACACTAAAAGCAAAATTATGCAAGTTACCATAACACCTTTCGGGACATGTTTTGCACTTTTTCAACACGAAGTTTCATGATTTTCATGTTTTATGTACAGAAAAATTGAAAACAGAACATATCAGTATCAGTAATTTGTTGTGTATTTGAAAAAGAAAACAATGTACATCAGTGAAGAAAAAAAAAAAAAAAGAAAAAGAAAAAAACTACCAAAAATAATAATCTCTGTAACTTTCAGCTGTAGATCTAGATCTATAGAGGGAAGAAAATGTTTTTAAACAAAATTTTTAAAAGGACATCTGGACCTCTGATGCTGGCACATTACTAAAACCAGGGACATCTGTCAAACATGAAACAGCAGACATGAGAACAACTTTTGATGGATTGAAAAATTGAACATGCTCAAGGAACAAAATCACAACCCATGACTGTGACCAAGATCTTCTAACAAGGGAAATAACCAACTTTTCACTTAAATGAGACTTATTACGGTGATTACGTCCCTTTAGTCACATAGTGAGGTGTTAATTTTATTTTGTGGAGAGAAAAAAAAGGAAAAAAACGCGGAGAATCCAAAATTATGCAAATGTTGCAGAATTACGCGAAAAAACACGGCCGCACAATCGCATAATCCTACGGAGACAGATAACACTTGACAAAAGTTTCAGTGTCTGTATGGTATACTTTGCGCCGTATCTTTTCCCTGGTGGCCTCCTGACATGATGATACTGTTGAGCTACAAACTGCTGCAAAGTCAAATCATCTCAAAACATCACTTTGGTCCAATGATTTACAGTCCGGTGCTCATGGATTCTTGTAAACGCCAGCCACTTCTTTTTCATATCCACGGATTAGTCTTTGTTTACGGGCTGACGGGCTGGTAGATTTGAGCCCAAATTTTTCAGCCAACCGTTGTGAAACAATTCTGCGACTCACTTTGGAACCCTTTCGAAGAAAAGCAGGTCTGGGTTACTTGCAAAAACCTGTAGTTGAGTGGGGACAATGTTTTCATGAGGCAGTTATATCTGGGGGGGGGGGGGGGAGTTTTTCTGGGACGACCACTTCTCTTGTCACAATACGATCCATATAAGTTTGACAATTAACAAGAACACTGCAGATTGTGTCTTGCTGCACCCTAATTGGGATGAAATCTCTCGAAGATCCTTTCTTTGTGCTCGTTGAACATCAGAAAGTGAAGATTTTGTTCTTTTTTGTGGTATATTTATTGATCAAGAAAATATACTTTCAAACAGGCTCATAGCCTCCAAAGTACTTCACAGTAGAGACATCATGCTCTGGAAACATTCATTCTAAGCGCATGATGCAGTAGACCAGAAATAGTGAAAGTAATTTCAAAATAAAAAAGAATATGCGATATTTTGAAATAATAGATACATTGCATTTTTTGTTGGGTGGTCTCAATACTTGACAAACTCAGAGTTTATATGAAAAGATATGGTCTAATATCTGCCTATTGATATCATTTTTTCGTGTTTATGTACATTTCAATATATTTTCTTTTGCTTACTTCCCTTTGTGATGGAATTGTTTACCTTGACGGGGAAAATGAAAAACATTGTGTAAGGGTGTGTATGTGTGTTTGTGGGGGGGG
>NW_004797416.1:780309-799866 GCF_000002075.1 Aplysia californica
CTTTTCCAGGTGTAAGATTATATTTGAACGACCCCTTTAGGGGTTTTCTGGATGAATCGATCCATGTCTAGATCTAGCCTCCTGGCCTAAGACTAAGTCTTTCACAAATTTTTATACTAGATCTATCTACCTTGTGCTACGGAACCAAGCAAGCTAAGTCTTGTAATCAGACGATCGTGTTTACGATTGAGTTTACTCTATAGACATCTAGATCTACAGCCTAGATTTAGCTAGATCAAGAAGAAGTAGAAGATGATTCAGTCCAAACAGGACTATTGGGGAGGTCAGGTCGGGATGGGTCGGTTTGCTCGACAGACTGATGGCGCAAAGTGGCTATCGTGGCACAAATCGATCGCGCCCGACTCGTGAGTCGTTGCCTCAAAAACAAACGCGGCGTTGTTTTCAGGCAACGAGTCGGTTTATCATCCCGACACAATCTCATCCCCGTAGTGCAAAAGAAGTGGCAGATCTAATTTCTGGTAAGAATTGCCCCCCTTCTCGTCGTTAATTTTAGTTGAGGAAGAAAATTGCGGTTATTTTTACCGAAATTAAATTATAATTTTTCCAACTTTTGCAGAAAATTGCTTAAAATTCGCGAATTCACGAAAATGGCAAAAGTTGCGCAAAAGTTGCGTTGAGGCCAAAAGTTGCGTTGAGGCCAAAAGTTGCGTGCGCAACTTGCGGGTTGTACGCGCGAATTTCTCTGAGGACAGATTATTACAACAGGCCCCCACCATCCGTCCCCCGACCACCTCCTACTTATGTACACAGCTATCACCACTGTGCTATGGGTTGTCCAGTTTTCTGCTCATCATGTCATATCATCAGAGATCAATTAGAACTGACAATCGTTGGCCGTGTATGTTTGGCTATTTGTTAAACTTTTTGCCACAACTTTTTTAATAGAACTTTTACGGCGCTCGCAACAGCATAAGGCCATATGAGCGCCAGTAGATTAGAGGAGTTACAAGGGAGTAACAAACATAAAAAAGAAGAAGGGGAGATAAGGACGATAGATGTTTGATAGGAAAGAAGAAGCAAACTACACAAGAGCACCCGCCAACCACCCATATATATATATATATATATATATATATATATATATATACACACCCCCGTATATATTGTATATATATAAGGTAGGAACAACATCAAATTAAATTACATAACGCTATATAACACAAACAAATAGAAAAACAACAAATCAGAACAATAACAAGAAAAAAAATTAACACACCAACAAAGTAAAACACAACAAAGAGGAAAAAATAAAAGAGAAACAAAAATATAAATAGTATGTAATGTACTTATATTCTTCACATAAAAATAATAAATCAACGTGGTGTCAACAAGTGAGAAAGAGACAAAGCGAAGCGGAAGTGAAAATAAACTTTCTTTCTCAAAGTAAAGAATTTCGGTTTCTTTCTTTTTTTCCTCTCGATTTTTTTATTCCCCGGTGGTGGGTTTTTGTTGTTTTGTTGTTACTGGGTTTTTTTGTTTGGGGTCCCCCCCCCCCCCCCCAAAAAAAAATGCAAACATCGCGGCCGCGATTCGCGGATCAAGAATGCCAAAAATCGCGGCCGCAACAAACGCAGATGCTAGATTATCGATTATTTTGAAGACCTTTGTGAATTAGATGCTGGTAATGACGAGGACAAACCTCAGTAAGATATGGACTGTGATTCTGATGATCGTATGAATGTTGGTGATATACAGTGGAAACCATATATAACAGGCCCGGTAATAATAGGGACCCGGTAATAACAGGGATTTTTTAATCCCCGTTTTTTCCTACTCTTTGTCTCTATTAGAAGTTATTGGCAATAACAGGAGAGAGAGAGAGAGAGAGAGAGAGAGAGAGAGAGAGAGAGAGAGAGAGAGAGAGAGAGAGAGAGAGAGAGAGAGAGAGAGAGAGAGAGAGAGAGAGAGAGAGAGAGAGAGAGAGAGAGTAACGCAGTGATGGAGCAAGCCCATGCAAGCCATGCCACTGCAAGCACACGCAGCGAGTGAAGCGAGAGAGGGCTGCGGTGTGCAGCAGATCTCGATCTAGCCCGAAACTTAGCAACACACACGCATAATGTGTCACCAACGATGTCAAGCGCACGAGAAAATGCCTTTCAATTGACAAAAAAATACGAAATAATCCAGGCCGTTGACAAAAAGCAAGCTCCACTGGCAGAGATTTGTCGTCAGTTCGACATTCCACAAGGGTCGATTCATACCATTATCAAGGATAGAGAGAAGATAGTGGCAGCACACTCCACTGGAAAGTTTGCTCTTGATCGAAAGAAGATGAGACTACCCGATGCAGATGCTGTGGACCAAGCTCTTCAGATGTGAGGCAATGGAGAGAGTTGGTGCCAAAACCCCTGTTCGTGGGTACTTGTGGCAAAGGAAACTACCCATGAATAAGTACAGCTGGATTAGTACAAATGCTCACTTTCCTTGCATTTCTGATTTAACAGGGATCGGATATAACAGGACAATTTCTCTACTCCCAACATCCCTGTTATATCAGGTTTCCACTTTTTGCTCAGGCAGAGGGGCATGGTAGCCTCAGGTCAGGGCTCAAAGTGTAAATAAATAGTAGGGCCCCCTGCCTTCAGTCAGCCACACTCCGATTTTGAAGGTACTTTAATATGGTTTTATACCAACTACAGTATTTTCAGTTTTGGTAGGAATTAATTTTGAATATTTGCTTGCGTTGCAGTCAATGCCTACTCTTCATTAATTTTAGGATCACCAAGGGACCTTAATGTGCATGCGGGACCTCCGAGATTTTTTGCCCTTATCTAAGAAGACTAAGGGTCCAACCTTACCTTCCCTAAGATCAGGGGTGTGGTTAAAAGATAGTAGAGAGAAAGAGCCAGGTTTAGCAGTAGATTGAGTCTTGAATAAAGGAGAGAGGAGCCCACCAGAGGCCAGGGATGGAAGGGGAGGGGGGAGAAAATGGAGATTATGACGACAATGACAATGACAATCTTTATTCATCTCGCAGGGAGAAATTTGTCTTGGTCGTTAACAATGGCAGTAGACGTTACAAAAGTTAGACTTAAAGGTGCACTCACGCAAACGCACAACAAGACAGGACATTATGCCAAGTAAATACATGTCTCACGGGCTGGGACAACCCGCTCCGTAACACATTCATTCTCTCTCTCTTTCATTTGTAGCACTGTGTGTTCAGTAACCTCACTGCAGTTGGTACGAATGAATTTCTATATCTGTCTGTTCTTGCTTTTTTGGAAATGTATCGTTTACTGCGGGTCGATAGTTGAAATTCCGATGTCAGTGGGTGGCTATGGTCACTAAGCATTATTTCCGAATTATTTCATATTTCATTATGGTGAAAGGAGAAATTTTTTTTTCATCACTGCCAACTGTCAGGTTTTGAACTCAAGACATACTTTGTATTCAGACACCAACAGTAACTAGGTGACACCACAAGAACAATCCAATCATTATCTAGGACAGTGAATGAGAAAACGGACAAACATGAAATCCCCATTACTTACATTTCCAGAAAAAAAGTTAATTCACACTCTAAGGTCTGTTTAGTTTTCAAACATTTAATCCAAAAAACAAACTGACAAAGGCATATATTTATTGTAGCAGGGGAGACTATGAATGGTACAAAAGATAGCTGAAGTATGATGAGCTTTAACTAACTGATACCGATATTGTGCAGCTGTCAACATTAATGTCACAAGAAAATAGCATCAATTTTCAAAGACAGCACTGAAAATCATAAAACCAATCAAATGCATCCTCAGTAAGTTTACAGATAGGTCAGACTATATCTGCGGATTGCCCCGTCCCGACATGCTGTGTAGATACTGGTGCCATCGCTGCACACTTTGTACAAAGGGTCACAATCTGAACCAGTAAGTTCTGTGCTTGTGGCCCAATCATCACTGACATGGAAACAAGAACCGTCACCTGAACACATGGACAAGAAACCAGCTTTAAAGATAAAATTCCCATTATAACAATAACAGTTGTGACAATTTTTATAGCACCTGATCCCTAAAAACCTGTAAGTTTAAGTGCTATACATTGCAGAAATATCACTCAACTGGCAAATCAAAGGACGGAAAATGCACATTGTGAGCATGGGTAAAAGTTGGTCACAACCATTTTGCCTAAAAACTTTAAAACTCATAGCATCTCAAGGGGCGTTGCCTGAAAAGGTAATTGAATCACCCCTGTACTGTCGATTTACGCTCGAACTCGAGCAGCGAAGATAAAAAGTCGTACAATTTAAATTACATCCATCATGTTTTGAGTGACTCAATTTCCACAAGGAAATTACAATATCATGAATTTATAACATTCCTTTTCAGTGTCTGGCGTATCTGGTTAGGTTTTGCAAAACTGCTAACATCTGTGTGGGATCAGCCATCTAATCAAAGTATCATACCTCTATTTTACCCCCATTCAGCCCAGTGATCAAGTGTATGATGAAGATACTGGAATTTAAAACACAGAAAAGACATTTTTTATACTTTATACTTACCAGTAGAGACAAAAAATCCTCCTTTGTGGGCCAGAAGGGACAGCACTGGACCCCGCGACTCCTTCCAGCTGGTTAGTGGGGTGCTGCAAGGAAACAAAGTGGGGGGGGGGGGGGGGGGGGGGGGGGAAGAGGATCAACAACAGATCTTTGCTATCAGTATCAAATTCAGTATGTATTAGATGTGAAGCATTTTAAAGTGACCATCTTCTTCAAGACAACCTGCATTGTCATTCTTGATGAAAAAGTAATTACAATATCCTTAAGTCTGACATGATAAAAGCAAAATATACGTATAGCTTGAGTGGGAGATTAGATGGATTAAAGAAGACGCCAAAATCAACCAAAATTCTCAATTTATCTCTCGTGAAAATTGAAGAGTTCAAAATTACGACAGTCAAAACAATGCTACAACTATTATTATATCATAACAACACTTTATAAAAGCAAAAGAAACTAGACTGGAAAGGGGGATAAAACATGTACAGATCCCATTTTTATGGTATCCTTTTGTTCAGGATGAACTTGGCACATATCTCACAATAGCCACAAACATAATATATGTTTCAATAATTTACTGATATGAATGATGGTTAGGGGCTATGTGCTTACAGTCACACACCTAGAAAAGATCATAAGCAGTAAAAATCAAATATACCATTTCTAAGATGGTTTGAAAACTAAGACACTAAGAGTGGCTTGAGTTGAAAATAAGCCTCCATAACACAGCAGCGGTCAACCTGGTACAATGACAGAAACAGAATGACTTTTGACACTGATGGTCACATCATCTACTTAATCGTGCCAACCACTCCTTGATCAAAAATCGAAGTTTTCCTTAAAATCCTCCCAAAAAATATAAGTTTGAGAGAAAAAAACTTGAGATTCCAGATCCCCAATTAGATTAACATTGCGACAGAGGAAAATGCGTGTGATTCACAAATACAGCCAAGTAAAAATGTGTGTTTTCCCGTCAATCACAATTAGTCATGCAAATATTGCAAATTAACATAAATAATAATAAATCAGTCTAAAATGTTCATGTCATTTACAATAAGTTGCTTCCACCCTGACAGAAATGGCATCTTTAAAAAAATTCAGATTTAATCGAAATCCGATCTGTGTTCTTAACTTTGACAGGAAAAAAAATAATGAGAGAGCTCCGATTTAATGGGAATTATGTCTCATGCAGAGACAAAAACAGAATGACCTCTGAATTCTGACCCAGTGATGGTCTCATCTAATGCAGGGACAAAAGCAGGATGTCGAGCACAAGAAACAGATAGAGAGGAAAAAATGGTCACGCTACAGGTATAAGAAGAAGTGTTTCACTAACTAAAAAGCATGTTAAAAGGGGAGGTCACGTTTAAAGTTTGACTAGCACTCTTCATGACACTGAACTGAAAACCAACCCCACTGAAACAAGCGACCTAATCGCATGCTTTTTTACTTTGCTTATTAGCATCATGAGCACAACCTATCAGAAGAGTGAAAGATGAACATTAATAAGGAAAGGTAAAAACGTTTTACTATGACCCTGAAAAAGATAAAACGAAAAAAAAAAGTTGACAAGGTTATGTTTCCAATCGTAAGTTATAATTATAAGGCATCTATTCTGATCAGTGAATTCTCCTGAACTACACACATAACATTGTACCTGGTATTTCTGAGGTCAAGAACATAGACGCGTCCTTCTTGTGTCCCGCACACAGCAAACACTTCAGAGACAAACGTGCACGCATTTACAGCAGAGTCGCAGTTTAGGCAAAATATCTGAGGATGGATGCGTAAAAGACAGGCAGTCAAGGTATTGTCATGATTACACTCAAGAAGTCTGTTACAGCCCAATACCGCTTTAACAGATAGCTGAAGTAACTTTATAAATAAATATTAGACCGGCTTTTAAACAATTATTAAGGTGGATTATTTAATTTCATCCATAGCCCAAGCCGTCGGGTTAGTTAATCCCTTTTATTTTTATCTCCAGCTAATCACTCAAAATAGTATTTCAGCAATATGCTCGCTTGAATTGGTCTTCAGTTAGGTAGATCTTTTTTTTGGGTCCCAGCACCTCTTCTTCTTTACAAGTCCCCACAGTTAAGTTGGAACTTATGATGAGCAGATTTTTTCCACTCCTTCGATGGCATCAACTTATTCGTAGTTTGCTGTTTGATAAAATGTTGTCAAAGTCGAGTCTCTCCTTGATTTTTTCCATTCCAGAGGGGTATCCATGGTTGAGCCAGACCAGAGAGACATAAATGTGTCAGACTAATGTGGCATTGAGGAGGCCAGCTACCTGATAAAACGCAGGGTAACAGATAACTATCGTAACTCTGGGTTTTTTTAATTTATAAGGAGCAAAAAATTGACTTTTCACCACTATAACCATAAACAGTACCTGGAATTTCAATTTAAAGAGTATTTTCACAAAATAAATTGCATGACTCTAAGGTTTTTACAGAGCACGCACACCTTCCCAGTGCCTTGGAATATATATGTCAAAAAATCATTTTTGCCCAAACCCCAAGGAACAATATTTGAGCTGCTACCCTGTGAAAAGTTTTTAAAAAAAATTGACATGTCAACTCAATATCACCGAATGCCAGGTTCTAAACTCACTCACCGTAAGAGAAGGGACATAATTCCTTATGAATTAGCTATTTTTTCTTTTATGTAAACAAACTGTTTCTTGATCTATTACAAATCCTATTTTATTAGGTGGGGACTATTGAATCTAGATTCAAGCTCAAATTAAAGAAACTTCAAGAAATCAAGGAAAAAAGTTTCAGATTCAAACAACCTTTCTCTAGTTTCCCGTATCCAAATTTTCCTTCATAAAAAGCAACAAGAAAATTCTGGTTGTGACTAATCCAAAGTGAGAAACTATTGAGTGAAAAAAGTATATGTTTTGCATGAGACACACTGTACCATTTTCATAATAAATATATATATATATTTTATATTTATATATAATATAATTGATTATATATATCAACGGTTGACACTGAAAAGGTTAAATTCATATGTGGGGGAACTCTGTGCCATAACTTTCCAAAGAGGAAATTTACTCATTAATCTGATCCGTACGCCTTGCGTAGCAGTCTATCAAAATTATTTTTTGAGAAATGCTGACAGTTTCAAAGAGATCTTCGTACTAGAAGTAGTCTAAAATGTGAAGAATACAACCACGGGGGTACAAAAGGACCCCAGGGAGTACAGATAGGGTTAAACAAAAGGTAAAGGTCTCTCTGACAAGTATAATTACAGACAAAAAACCATCAGAACTTGACAAAATGAACAGTTTTGTAAACATTTTTGTAAGAGTTTTATAGAACTTGCAACACAATTAGGTCACATAAGTGCCAAATATTAGAGGTATTACAAGAGAGTAACAAACACGAAAAAGGAGAGATAATTGTGTCCTTGCCGGTCAATATTAGTCATATGAAGGAAATTTCAAAACTGAGTTAACATTATTTTTTTAAAAACTATCACCTTTTCCCTAAAATTTTAAAAAAGAAAGAAGTAATTATGACAATATTTGACGAAAGTACAGAACTTTTAATTGTACGAGGTGAAGAAACACGAAAAGGAGAAAATGGCCTCTGAAGTTGAGTAACATGTTTCCATAGCAAGAGAGAGACTTGAAATTTTACCAGTTATCTTGGCTATGCCACTAAAAGGTAACACACAGAAGTAGAAAACTATTCATAAACAGAAAAAAAACTTATAGACAAAACAACATTTTCACGAGAATGGACTTCCAAGTCAAATCAACAAAATGTTAGCATTATACTAGGTACTAGATACTAAATTTTCAAAGTAGCTGTATGTCAAATTCATCAATCTCATATGGAAGGCCTGTGACTCCTGAGACTTTTGGTACCATACTTTTACCTCTCAGTCAATTTTAAGAGAATGGCAGCTATTTCAATTTAACATGATAATCAAAATATTGCTTAAGTCGTTAACTGGCTGCAACCCCATGTTTGACAGATAATAAAAGAGTACCAAGTGCACCAAACATCTTTACATTACCAGAATACAATCTCTATAACCAAGAAATGAAGCCTAATTTTTTCAAGACAGTGAGATCCTTACAAATCAGTACTTTATTGCCTCAAACACAATGATCTGTCGTTATTTCAATAAAAACACTGAGCATTGTCCCGGCTGGCGCCACACCAGCCCTCGCGGTGAGCGAGTCGGCTCAATACTGGAGTATACTGAGTGTTCCCGATAGTTTCGCGGAAGGATTCATGCTAAATAATTCCAAGCCGATGACTTGAATAGAAAAAGAACTGTTCTTTTTATTTTGTACCTTTTTTAGCCGGTATTTAATAATAATAATAATAAATGACATTTATATAGCGCTCAACCCCGAATAAAGTACACAGGCTCTGAGCGCTTTACAATACAGTACAACATACAACAGTAACATGAAACGTGTTCTGACTAAAGAAAATTATTCCAAATATTCATCTTATTAATTTAAAAACAGAAACGACTTCAGCTGACATTTGAATGAATCAAAAGATTTGATTTCTCTCAACGTACTTGGTAAAGCATTCCAGATCTTAGGGCCTTGGTATTCAAATGCCCTTTCACCCATTGTTTTAAGTTTCATAGATGGTAAAATAAATTGTTTTGTCAGCTGATGATCTTAAACTGTGAGTTGGAATGTACAGTCTTAACAGATTTGATAAATATGATGGTGCATTATCATTCAAACATTTGTGACATATGGTGGCCAACTTGTACACAATCCTTTTCTCAACAGGAAGCCAATGCAAAGTTCGTAAAAGAGGTTTAGCAGAGTCTCGCTTTCTTTTCCGTAAAACTAAACGTGCTGCATTGTTTTGGACAGTTTGAAGTCTTTTAACTTTCTCCAGTGATATTCCTGATAACAAGGAGTTACAATAATCGAGTTTTGATAAAATTAAGCTAGTTACTAGTAAAGCAGTATACTTGGTATTGATCAGATGACGTATTTTACTAATTTTTCTTATTTCTAAATACATGCAGCTGATCAGATGATTTACCTCAGCCGACATTGACAAACTAGAATCAAAATAGATGCCAAGATTCTTAACTTTTCTTGAAAATAAAATTTTTGCATCACCAATTTTAATGTGATCATGGTCAACCTCTTTAACAGACTTTGCACTGCCTGCCAGAATGACTTCTGTTTTATTATCATTTAACATCAATTCATTTTTGTTCATCCAGTTTTTCACTAAGGCAATACAATTTTCAGCACGATGGACAAGTTCATCTAAGCTGGTAAACAATGTTGAACCATAAATTTGGGTATCATCAGCATAGAAATGGTATTTTAAGTCATATTCAACTATTTACTTGACAAGTGGTTGAGTATAAATGGTGAACAAAACTGGACCAAGGACTGAGCCCTGGGGGACCCCATACTTAAGAGCATGATCTGATGACTTAAGCCCTTTAATAAAAACAGATTGGTAACGATTTAACAGGTAAGAAGAAAACCAGCTAAGGGCAGTCCCAGATAATCCAAAAGACACTTCCAATCGCTTCAATAAAATGTGATGGTCAATTGTATCAAAAGCTGCTGATAAATCTAAAAGGCTCAGCAAAACAACTTTTCCTGAATCACAATCAGTAAGCACGTCATTCATGACTTTAAGAAGTGCTGTTTCTGTGCTGTGGTTAGCTCGATAATGTATTTTACATATTTCGTGTTAAAAAGGGTCTTTGAAAACTAAGAGGCTTTTTAAAAACTTTTCTATCCAAACGCCAAAGTCCAAAAATATATCACAGGAAACCATGCTCAAAGCTGTATAGTTCTCCGCCAATGAAAAGACTGTATTTAACCGTCAATCTTTCTGCAAAGCATTCGAATGCATGGGTGTCAATTTTGAACCGGCCGACCTCACATTCCGACAACGAGGGGCTTCCCTTTCCACTGCAATTCTCTAGCTCCAAATAATCCGACATACAAACAACTTACACTATTATAATGAAGAAAATCTGAACTTTTTGAAAGAGTACAGCATTTGGTGTCTTATAGCAAAAGAGCAAAGAAAGAGCGATCTGAGTTATCCCCATTTCACCAAAATCACGCGCTCGGCAGGCTGCGAGTTGGCTTACGGTTTGCAATAGCACCATAAACACACCAGAACAAACACACACACACACACACACACACAAACACACCAAGACACACACACACGCACATAGACCGCCTCGGTGGCCTCTTGGTAAGGAGCCTGCTTTGAGAGATCTAGAAGAAGGTTAATTAATCTTTTAAAGGCACTAAAACACAATAAAAATGAACTTTTTAAGTCAATCCAAGAGTAAATTATACCGTTCTTACCCTATTTAATCTATCAGAGTGCTCAGTCGAGCACAGTGACCACAAGTTGTTTACATTTTAGATCATACAAGCTCGAAAAGGGGTCAAAATCTTTTTAAAAAGTTGCAAAAGAAGAACGTTGAAGCAAAGATTCCCTACTACCATCTTTGGTCGAAGCAAAGGTAGCCTAGTGGTTTTATAATCTCACAGCTACACACCAGCTACGTCCAAATTCCTTTATCTCATCACCCGAGCTCACAACAAACCACACACACCTCCAAAATAAATCAAAATAAGATATTTATAATCGATTATAGTTGTTTATTTTGATCTTAAAGGAAGCAGAATATATCAAACTTTCATAAGATTAAAAAAAAAAAAATTCATGGAAAGTCACTATTTTGCTTTTCGAGCCTCATACCTGATAAAAGCACACTGCGTCTTACGACTGATATTGAGCAGGGGAGTCAGACATAAGAACGATAGACTTTTTATAGGAAAGAAGGAGCTAACCACACCACAACTAGGTAGCGTAAACACGGCCTCGCGGGCACTCGCGGCCTTCCGAGCGCATGGTATCCGTGAAATCGGGGTAATTCAGATCGCTGTTTCTATGCTCTTTCATTATAAAACACCAAATGCCGTACATCCTGTAAAAGTTGAGCTTTTCCTTGTTACAATGGTGTAAATTGTTTATATGTCCGATTATAAGGAGCTGGAGAATCGCCGAGGAAAGCGAAGCCCCTTGCGGTCAGAACGCAAGGTCGGCCGGTTAAAAAATTGGCACGCGTGCATTCAAATGCTTTACAGAAAGATAGAGGCTTAAATACCGTCTTTTCATTAGCAGAGAACTGAAGAGCTTTGGACGGGCTTTACTGTGGTATATATTTGGCCTATGGTGTTTAACTAGAAAACTTTTTAAATGTCGTCAAAGTTTTCAAAGATAATTTTTTACACGAAATATGTAGGCTCAAAAAAGGTATCAATAGAAAGATCAGTTCATTTTCTATTAGAATAAAGTAATCGGCTTGGAACTGTTTTTCATCACTCCTTCCGCGAAACTCGGAAAGCATGTGACCCCCCACGCGGGGAGCGCTCAGTACACTACAGTATAGAGACGACTCGCTCGCCGCGGGGGGGCTGGTGGGGTACCGGCCGGGTCAACGCTCGCTCGGTGTTTTTGTCACAATAACAACAGATCATCGTGTTTGCGGTGATAAAATACTGATTTGTAGTGGTCTTACAGTCTTGAAAAACATTAGGCTCCTTACCTATGTTATAGTTATTGTACTCAGTTAATGTGGAGATGTTTGGTGCCCTTGGTACTCTTTTATTATCTGTCAAACATGGGGTTGCAGCCAGAGAGCAACTTTAACAAATTTGACCAAATTTTGAACAGCTACCATTTTCTGAAAAATCAACTGACAGGTTAAAAAATGGTACCAAAATTCTCAGGAGATATAGGCCTTTCATATGGAACAGATAAATTTGGCATATAGCTACTCTGAAAATTTAGTTTCAGGTACCTACAAGAACACCTGCTAACCACCCACCTGAAACTTTCATACGCCTTTTCTTTTATGCAATGTCTAAAGACTCTTTCCATCATAATTTAATTGAAGGATTTTAAAATCTCAGCCCAAACCAAAATAAAATGAGAGGTGGGGATTAAAAAAAATTTCCCTAAAAACAATGGACCCATCTCTATCATGGGAAACAACACGAAAACTCGGAGGCTATGGAAGCTACAGGACTACATGTATGACACAACCTCCGTGGTCAGTCCTCCCAACAGCTCACCTGTTCCCGGGACTGCAAGCCGAAGCCCTGCACAGATCTGTTCTCACATCCCAGGAGTAGCATCTTCCCATCTGTGGAGACCTCTCGATCACCTGAGAAAGACCACGACACAGAGATGGTTGTGGAGACTGGACACTCATGGCCACCACTTGGTTTACTTGAATTACTACATTTTGCTTATGTCCCCAGACTAGATGCTTTAATGTTGAGTTTTTAGTGTCTCCAGAGATTAAATTATCAACTGTGCTCTATGCCCCTGGATAAAAAAAATTAGCTGTGATCATGTCCCCAAACTATATGATTTGATATTGTCTCTATCTCCAGGTGACAAGACTTAATGTTATCTCTATCTCCAAATAACATGGCTTGATACATTAAAACATTGGTTGTTTTTTTAAAAAATGGCCTTCTTCCAGAATGCTGCCTCGAGAATGAGTTGTGGAAAAGAGATCTTTTCCTTCGTAAAATAAGGCATAGAGTTAGTCATCTTACTCAGGGCATTGTTTGCTGGTCCAAGATCAATGGAGTTTTCTGGAGAGCCAAGAGAGCAGCAGTTGACATCCCCTCTGAGTTCCTCAAACGTCGTCAGGCACTGTTGCTGCCCAACATCCCACAACTTGGCAGTTCCATCTCGACTTGTTGTTATCACATTTCGACCTCGATCTACAATTGCTGTGTCTAGAATTGCTGCCACGTAATAAAATATGAAGGTGATTAGAAGATAATGAAGTGGGAGATTAGTTAGAGACAAAGCATCAGCACTAGTGTGTACACTGTAACACCACAGCCCCTGAATTAATACTGACTAAAACCTACAAATCACTTGCAGTATGAACTAAGAAAATATACTTATATATTTGCATCAATGTAAATGAAGTTCTCCAAGTTGTTGATACATTTTCCCCCTATTCTTACTGTGTGATCTGTGGATGGTTCCAGTACGTGTTGAAAAATAAAAATTTAATAGACACTTATTTATTATAATATTAAAAAGACAAACTTTTTTCTTTTGAACCTAGAGCTTGGAGATCTAGGAGGGAAAAAACCCCATTGAAACAGACAACGTCAACAGTGCGCTGATATATTAACCTGACTCACAACAAGCTATTTTAAAACACCTGCCTTAACAAACATTGTGTCCTTAGTTACTGTCAGGACATTATCTTGAACTGCACATGCTAGAGGGATGTACCGTCAGGAATGAACAACTCAAACATGTCGGGGATTGACAAATTATTTGACAAATTCATAAATTCAGGTTGGCCGAGAATGAAAAAATTTATAGAGATATTAATCAGGTAATGGTAACTTGTAGGCCAACTAGCTATCCGTAATTTCACTTGTCCATGTTCGTATTATCTGTACCCAGCTGTATCTATCCCTGTGTCCATTCATCTAGCCAACAAAACCCATAAAGTGGAAAAACTCCCAACAGAAAGTGGCATAGGTACTTATGGTTTACCTGCCTTGTGACCCGTCATAGTGGCTGCACAGGCTCCAGTCTCCACTGACCACACCTTGACCATCATATCAGAACCAGCTGAGAGCACCACAATACCCGAGGGGAAAAATCGGCAGGTGTAGACATCACCCACGTGTCCCTCAAGCTTTCTCTGTAAAGAAACAAAAGCAGTATACCATGAAGCCCAAGTTTTATGTACAGTCTAAACATCTCTACAATTCAGATCATTAAAGGAAAATGGGGTAAATGGACAACTGCATCCTAACAGAGAAATGGCCACACTAAATATAATATCTTCCAAACATGGGAATCGAACAGATTTCAAAGCGGTAAACCATTCACTACAGAGAAAGGTAGCCGATGTTCATAAACCTAAATGTTGCCCAACTTCCACTAAAATCTCTCCTCCCTATGGCCAAGGAATTTTATAGATGCTGATGGCCGAGTCAGTATGGGGTAATTGTAATAGCCAACACAGTAGATGTAAGTAGTTTCCCAAAGCTAGATGGACAAGAATACAGAAAACAACAGTGTAAAGGGAAAAATCAACAATGGAGTCCTGACTTCAATCTTCCACTGCCTGTAAAGTTGTAAGCGCATAAAGCAGGCTAAAGACTGTGAATGTGCGCTATTTAAAAGCATTAATCAATATCATTATTATCATATTATTGTGTTGCCTGTTTCCAGGACCCATGACCTTGTACCCCTGTATGCTACAAACAACCCAGCCCCAGATTTCTGGTGGCCTTGACCCCACAACTCACCCGTACTTCTCCTGTGTCTGTCTGCCACAGTCTCAAGTTTCCCTCAGAGTCACTGGACACGCCCAAACCACCTGATGAGGTGTCCAGACCTGTCACCTGTCAAATGGTAAAGCCGACCATTATCAATGGCATCATTACATACTAAAAGGTTGCAGTTTCTATGTCTGTTTCCAACAGAGATTTCAAAAGTTTCCAACAAAGATTTCAAAAAGGCAAAAATTGTTTAAATTGTACGTGAAAAACATAATTGTAAATACATGTCAAGAAAGTGGTAATTTATTCTTTTTAATGGACACAATTTCAAGTTTTGCTTTGTTTTAGTAAAAGTTTTACGGCACTCGCAACTGCATAAGGTCATATAAGCGAGTGAAAAAAAGTAGGTTCTATTCACAAGAGTACACTCAGGCCAACACCTCTACTAAAATGCTAAAAAATTTGATGTAAATAAATTCTAAATTTAAAATAAGTTTTTAAATAACAATAAAATTTTAAACAATCTTATTCATGATTTTCCATAAAAGCCTTTACAAAATCAAGTATTTTGTTGGGATCAACTACAAAAAACAGATCTTGCAATTTTTTGCATCTAAAATATTTCCTTCGGGTCTCTCCAAAGTATAGACATTCAGTTAAAACGTGTCTAATGGTAAAATCTGTTTCGCACACAGAACGGTTTCTCATCTCCCTGAAGGAGGTATTTATGTGTCAGGGACGTGCGCCTCAAGCGTAATCGAGTAAAAATAACTTTGTCTCTTCTGGAGAGGCCTGAAGGATTTCGCGGACCCAGTTTGGGCTTGATGTTGTGTAGTTTATTGTCTTCTTGTTTTTTCTAACACGTCTCCAACAGACTGGAGGTGTAGTTTTTTACTTTATTTTTAAAGTCAGTCTGTGGTAGAGTGTTCGTCGTTGATCTCAACAGAAGGGACAAGGATTCCTTCGCCAGGAGGTCCACTTGCTCTTTTCCTCGGATACCCACATGGCTAAGTAGCCATGCGAATATGATACTTTTCCCGGTTTCAGCCAAAGCATGCATTTTTTGTTGTAACCTAACTATTTTTGTGTGTAAGAGTGTGTAGTTTGTAAGTGAGGTGATGCAAAACAGAGAGTCAGATAGGATAAGGAAAGAATTGTTAGGAGAATTTTCTATGAGTGCCATGTCAATGGCCATGGCCTGTGCAGAGAAAATGGAGGCTTCGGGATGGAGTCACCTCCTGTTGTGTACTGTTTGAGGATAGGGCAGCGGAGCCCACAACGGAGTCAGATTTAGAGCCATCTGTCAAGATTAGCTCCGCACCGGGGTATATAAGTTTTTCGTATTCTGCTTTAAATTTCAAAACAGAATATGAAAAACTTAAATGTTTTGGTGTTTGTGCTTGCTTTGGTGTGTGAGGTCAGCTGTAAGTCTATTTTTGCCTTGGTGAGGCGCCATGGAGGGAGATCGGGGAAAAGAAATTGTTGGATGTCTTGTTTGGAAAATTGTATGTTTTTAAGGACCTCAAGGACTCCGAGGCCGGAGGGTTTGATGAGTTTTTCGTTGTTTTGGAATTTGTTTATGGTGTCTGGGTTTGTTCTGAAAATACATTCGTGTGCTGAGTTCTCTGGTGTTGAGCTTTATTTAATTGCGTATTGTAGGGAGAGTTGTGTGCGTCTGAGTGTGAGTGATGGTTTGTTTGCCTTGGCCTGGAGGCTCTCCACTGGAGAAGTGCAGAAAGCCCCTAGGGCGAGGCAGAGTCCTTGGTTTTGTACTGGGTCTAGCATTTTCAGGACGTAGGGTTTTGCCGATCCATAGACCTGACAGCTGTAGTCAAGCCTGAATCGGACAAGGGAGATGAATAGATGGAAAAGGTGTTTTGAGTCCCCGCCCCACTCTGGATGCGATAAAATTTCCAAAGCGTTTAACGCTACGCTTTCTGGCACCTCACACGAAGGTCTTTTATGTGTGGAACGAATATGAGTTTCTCGTCAAAATATAATGCCGAAGAAACGAGCCTGGTCCTGGATGGAAATCCTTTCCCTGTATAGCGACAAATCCAGCAGCAGTACACGTCTGCCTGATCGGCAGAAGTGCACTGCAACCCTCTTTGACGGGTAAAACTTGAAACCGTTATTATTTGCCCATTTCTCAAGCTGTGCAGCTACATTTCCATAGAATAGATCTTAGTTGAGGATTTTTCCAATAACAGCATATTAGGAAGTCGTCAACGTATAACAAGCTGTCTATGCTATTTTGGAGGGTCTTAACGATGGAATCTATTTTAATTTCGAATAGGAGAGGAGAAAGGATGCTTCCCTGGGGAACACCTTCCTCCTGCAGGTGGGGGTCTGAAAGGGGGGATCCGACACGAATCTGGAAGGAACGGTTCTTCAGGAAATTGTCAATGAAGGCAGGGAGGTGGCAGCGTATGCCGAGAGCGTGCAGGTCTCTGAGAATGCCATACTTTCAGGTTGTGTCGAAGGCTTTTTCTAAGTCAAAGAAGATGGCGATCATGTGGCCTCCTTCGGCAAACGTCTTGCGTATAAAGGTCTCTAGGCGGACCAGGTGATTCAGAGTGGATCTTGTTTTCCTGAATCCGCACTGGAGATCAGTCAGCGAGCCTGTCATCTACAGAAACCGCAAGAGTCGCATGTGAATCCTTTTTTCTATAAGCTTGCATAGACAGCTCGTCAGTGCAGGACGGGTGTGTGTGGTCTTTGTTGTTAGGTTTGGGTATTGGAATGACAGTGGCGAGACGCCAAGACTCCGGAAAGGAGTGCCACCGCCACATGTCATATGTCTAGGAGTGTAAGTGTTTCTGAGGGAAAGTGTCTATAAAATGATCTGGTTGTGGATGTCATCCGGACCTGGGGCTGTGTGGCCCAGGTCTGAGATGCACAATGTTAGTTTGTCTTATGTGAAGTCTGAGTTGTAGGGTTCAGTGCTGTTTGAGTGGAAGTTCAGGTGTTGTTGTTCTCTGTTAGTTTTGATGTTTTGGAAAGTGATGTTGTAGTTTGCTTTGGATGAGTTTTTGGAGGGAGATGTAGCTATTCTGTTTGCAATGTCTACCTGTGTTTCAGCTGTGGTTCCATCCGGCCTCTGGACGTGCCGTATGATGTCAGCGCATCTACCCAAATTTTTTTTAGCGATTTTAAAAACTTGGTTGATTTTGGAGATTAATTTTCTGAACGACTGTCTTTTGCTCTCCCTGAGGCATCTACGTGCCTCAGTTCGAGGCATCTACGTGTCTCAGTTCCAGCTTTTAGTAAATTCATTTTGTTTTCTGTGGTGGTGTTGTCGACTGCCCTTCGGTATGCTGCCTTCTTTTTCTTTACTGCATCATCACATTCCCCAGAGAACCAGATCTTGTTCTAGCAGGGTTTTGGAGATGTTTTTCATATGTGTTTGTGGCATATTTCTAGAAGCGTTTCGTGGAATTTGTTGTAGTTGAGATTGCAAGTGGGATTCAGAATCTGGGAACATTCAATGGCGAACCCGTCCCAGTGTGCTTTTTTGTAGTTGAAGCGTTCTGTAATCGGGTCGTTTTGGAGGCTATTGTTGTTAAGAAGAATTGGGAAAAGGGTCCATGCAGTCATCCAGCACAGACCACTCAAGATCTGGGACTAGGCCAGGGGTACAAAAAAGGTGAGGTCTAGGGATGAAGTGCCAAAAGTGGATCTGTTTCTGTAAGCGCAGGACCTATCATTTAAGAGGCAGATGTTATTATGGAATAAAAAATCTTCTATTATTTTTCCTTTCTGGTCTATGGGTTTGTCTCCCCATAGGGGGCTGAGGGCATTAAAGTCACCTAGCAAAATAAAGGGCTTTGGGAGCTGGAGCTTTAAATCGTTTAGTTGAGTTATTTTGAGGGGGTAATTTGGTGGGATATAGACAGAGCAGATCGTGATTGGTCTGTGCAGGGTGACCTGAACGGCAATAGCCTGGAGGGTCGTCCTAAGATGTACTTGTCTGTGAAGTGTGTTGTTGTCAGTGTGGATTGTGGTTCCACCTGTAGCAATCTGGTTCTCCGTGTAAATGTGATCTTACTCAGTAAATCCTCTTAAGTCTATGGTTGAAGCCACAAGTGGGCACAGTGTGGACTGTAAGTGTTGCTATTCAGCAATGGAAGGTCGGAGTCCACCAACATTCCATTGCAGTACTGCCATTATATATGGCTTTTTAAATTTCAAGTTTGTCACCTACAAACACTAAACACAGATATTACAAGTCTACTTTCACAAAATGCATCAATCAGCAAGATGCCTTGGAGGCTGTAACATTAGTCATGATGGCTCTCAGTATGGCTGTATTCTCCAAAGAAAAGTCCCTGTCATGTACGTCTCAAAAGTGTAAAAATAGTGTACTGGGCATGACTTCGTTTGTGATTTACCTGCTTGTTTGGGTTGTGAATGGCTGAGAATGTGATGGTTGGAGCAACAAACTTCCTTGACAAACTTGCTGTTTCCCCATTGTAGGCGATAACAACACTTTTCTGAGGAAACAGAACAACATAATGTCCAGGATGTGAGACACAACAGAATGCACAAAGTCCTGGAAAATAAATGAGTGGCAAAGATGAGAGGAAATGATGGACAAGCAGAAAGGAAGACATAGAAAGTGCAAAAATAAACTCATTGTCTCTTATAATTAGATTAACAGAATATCTATCTATCTATCTATCTATCTATCTATCTATCTATCTATCTATCTATCTAT
>NW_004797416.1:800083-896671 GCF_000002075.1 Aplysia californica
TATATATATATATATTCAAACAAAAAGATGCAAATCTTGTGATCAAACACTGTGAGAATGTGAATGTCAGCTAACTACGCCAAGGTATAATGGGATCACAATCAGGACAAATGAACAAAGTACTTCCTCGTACATACTGACAGGGTGTACCCGAAAATGCTGGTCAAATCGAGCCAACAAAGAATACAAAACCCATCACATTAATTTATGAGACAAAATCTGTCTCATACTACTCATAACATCCGTTTAAAATTATCATTAGATCTAAGTGTCG
Source organism: Aplysia californica (assembly GCF_000002075.1). Classification (NCBI taxonomy): domain Eukaryota; kingdom Metazoa; phylum Mollusca; class Gastropoda; order Aplysiida; family Aplysiidae; genus Aplysia; species Aplysia californica. The sequence continues at coordinate 800,358 of NW_004797416.1, forward strand.
ATGTCTTCACACTCAGGAAGCCAGCCCACATTAAAAGACAAAGCCGAAGATGGAACTGTGGGGGAGGAGAAAGAAAGGAAGGACGAGATCCACCTGGAAGCAAGATCTTGAGGCAGATCCCATGCATTTGGGAAACAGCTGGCAGGGGGTGGAGAAGATTGCCCAGAACAGAGACAGGTGGAGGCCACACACACTACCAGGGTGAAAGGCAGATGATGATGATGATGATGATGATGATGATGATGATGATGATGATGATGATGATGATTATCAATGTCATACCTTTGTGATATCAGAAACTGAAAACTGCTCATCCTTTGTGGTCAGATATGGTAAACCTTCAGGAGATCGACCGTGACCACACACTTCAGAATACTCACTAGGGGGTGCTGAGGAAAAGAGGTGACCTGAAAATGAATTTGAGCTTGAACCCAAAATCATTCTAAAATATCAATTACTCAAAGCCAACACTATCTCATGAAAAACTTTGGCTGAAAATATTGACACTGTGGTCAAGCTAAAAGAGTCTAGTATGTTTTGTGGAAAGCAAGTTACATTTTATACAATTTCACAAAGGACACATACACATCGATAATTTTTTAATAAACCTGCTGCTAACAGGTTTTGAAGGAACAATATCTGAGCATAAATCTTTAAGACAAAAAAATCTTAAAATTAAAACCAAAAGTTTGGGGATTTAGAAAAAGTGGGAGCAGATGTGGCATTGGTAGCCTGGTGGCTAGGCTCTCTCACTCACAACCGTAAGGTCATGGGTTCGAATCCCGTCAGAGGCCCGACATTTTATCCTTGGGAAAGGCACTTTGCCTGAATTTTCCTCGCTTTACCCAGGTAGGAGTGAGTACGCTGCTATAGACAGAGAAAAATGTTGTCAGTTTGTTAGTGTTTGAGTGCATAATCAGCTGCTTGCACAGTATGCTTCCCAGGAAGCCGAGAATGTTTCTGAATATTCTATGGTCTGCTGGGGAAATAATATAGTGTTAAGTGCACAGAACTTGCTGTTGAGCGGTGATATGTGCTATACAAATGCTATTATTATTATGAATTATGATATAAAGAGGAGTTGGAAATAGTAACAGGAAAACTGACCCCCAATTAAACATGAAAGAACTGAAACGACCATGCCTTATATAAGAATGCAATCAAACCTTGCTCTTTTAGAGATCATGAGACAAAAGAGATAGCCTGTCACTAAAGTGAGAGACAATCTTACCTTCTGGCTTCAGTCTATACCCCCCCCCCCCCCCCACTCCTTTGTCTCTGATAATCGAGGTAAACTCACTTGCTGATTTGAACGAAACCCAGGCTTTTCCATTCCTCTCTCTGCAAAATAAAAAAGGCAGAGGGATGTGTAAGAGCCAAATATATTTACAGCCTAGAAAGTAACAATGTTTTGGTAGCCAAATTGTGGCTACTAACAGATGAGTGAAAATAGATTTTGTTGAAGTGACTTTGAAGATATGTGTATACAGCTTCAAAATATTTATGACAAGGACCTTGTTTCCCTGATCCTTCACATGCCATTTCGTCTCGCAGCTTTGCTTCACCTCTACAGCTCAACTCCTCACTTAGTCCGTCCTGTTCCTGTAAGTCATTATGGCCAAAATCTACATGAAAGCAGAGTGGTGTTGGGCCATTGAGGCCTACAGACATTTTTTATGCATTTAAAATGTTTCACTTAACTCAGAACACTTATCTTTTATAATCTTTGCACTTCTTAGAAATGGTGAGACTGAGGGAAAAACGATCAAAAGGCTGACTACTTCTTTTCCAGGGACCAGTCACAGAGACATTAAAAAAAGAATATCTTATATAAACATTGAGTGTAAAACCTTGCTAAAATGGTAAAAGTAAAGGGAAAATGGAAATAGCAAGGGAGAAATTGAATAACTTATAAGAGAGATCATGCAAAACACAAAGGAAATAAAACTCAGGTCCAGACCTTACTGACTACATCCAAGAATGTAGAACACGGTTCGGTTGTTAAAATACCACAGAAACTATTACGTGCACTTTAGTTTCTGACCAAGTTCCGATCTGACCTCCAATAGAAAGGTAAATCACCGTCAGTCGAACACTCCAGTATTCAACAACCATGAGGATAGTGCTGTCCCCCGCTGTGCCCATGTAACTATGCAACTCAACTTCGTTAATTTTTTACTACTTTCCATCACAACTTCTCCCTGTCTGATAAGCCTAGAAACCCATCCAACATCTCATTCTAAAAATAATCATCAGACCAACAAGACAATCCCACTTTTGCTCTCGAAATCTAACCAGTATTAAAGCATTAACACACCTTAAGATACAAGTGTTATTTCATTTTGAAATTGCAATTTCTACTCTTAATTCATTTTCAAATTTTGTTATCTAAAAAATCAAGCCCACAATTTTCACAATATTTGTTTGTTTGCCTCACTTTAGACAGCAAGTTCCATTTATGCAATTACCTGACCAAATCCATAGATCATTCATTTGACCAATGGACAGGGCAGCGTGTTATCTGGACAGGACCACAGTGTTTGTCAGCAGGACAGTGGACAAGAGATTAAAATTGCTAATAATAATTCAAATTCAGTTATAAAGAAATCCAAAATAATATCTATCAACATTCAAAAAGCACTTTCAAATTGAAGGTGCTTATTAAAGGTACAAAAGAGGTTTACAGCAGTGTTGGCACACAACAGAGATTTGATCCTATCCTACATCTCTGTTAATCAATGCTAGCTCTCAACTTGTCTCCAGTCACGGTACACTTAACCAAACACCGTACACCACTTTGGCCAATTCACCAACTACCCACAGTGTTCAAAGAAGTGCCAACAAACAACACTCTTGTTGCCAATTTGGTTTTTCTGTTGTGAACGACAAGACTGTCTTAAAAAGTAAAAATATATTACTTCTCTGCATATATGATTTATATTAATTATAAATCATTAAACCCAGTTACTACATGACATACTGTCAGTACATTTATTGTCAGCATGGCTCTAATCTTTTTTTTACCTTGAATTTTAAGCCACCCATGGTTGTGTTTGGCGTTCTATTTGTCGCTTTCACGTCAAACTATACTACAGACTTCAACAAAAGTTAGGGACAACTTGCAAACACTCTGTGAGTGGTCTTCTTGGGTCAACCTGAACGTGGATGTTTTTGGACTGATCCAGTGGCATGATGGTGCTGCCTCAGCCTCAGGCGGACAATGACATAGTTAAGTATGACACTGCGAGCCTTCTGGCAACTTCTCGGGCTCCAACTCCATTATCCAGCCACGCCATAGCTCTGGCACAAACAATCTCTCAGCTTTCGTCTTGGTGGTATGTTGATGTGATACCGGATTTTGCGCAAACGGTGGCTTATATTGCCAACAAAGTGAGCACAGTTTCGAGACCATGTGTCCGTTTATGACGAGCACCAGAAATTTTGACTGAGTAAAGTCCTTGGTGTCGCACACAAGTCGTGCTCATTTTGTAGGCTTGATCTAGATCTAGATTCTACGGATAAAACATCTATACCGAATATTTAAATTAAATCAGTATCGATATCCAGTAGTCTTTGCTTTTGTGTGATTTAGAGCTAGATATCTAGATCTAAATCTAGATCTATAACAAGATCTAGAACAAAACGGGACCGGGACAACAATTGTACAGTAGTGCCGTAGATCTTGATCTAGAATCTAGATTTCTAGATCTAGATCTAAAATCTAGATCTAGATTCTAGATTTAGATCAAGACTAGATCTAGTAGGCTACATGGTAATTAATTTGTAGCAGTAGATTCTAGAATTAGAATTATTTTTTAGAAAGTTGAAGTTGAAGAAGGCAAGGGCCAATTATAAAAATCAAAAAAGAAAACATAGAGATCTAGATTTAGATCTAACACAAATTCAAATCAATCTCTTGAATTGAATTACTGGTACTTCAAATGCAAACCTCACTGCGCTGTCCCAATCGCTTTGTAAAATAAGTCTATTGCTTGGCGTTGCCATTATTTCCATTCCGGGCCTACAAACCAAACACCTGCCTTGACTCTTCAAAAAGATGCTTGTTGTACAGAAAACGAAAGTAGGAGGATGAACTAATCTATAAACAGATCTTTAAGTTAGCCCACTGTTTTAATGTCAGAAGAATTGTTTCCTTGACTTATTACCTTGGATAGGCCTATAAGTTTATATAAATTCTTATAAACATTATTCAAATCTGGATTTCAGTTTTGTCAGAGACAAAAGTTCCATGAAAGAAGTTTCAAAGAAATTACTTCGTTTATTTCCTCCTGTGACCATCAACTCTGGTGTCAACCGGAAGTTAAAAAGATAAAAACATCCCGATGTTATGGCTTCGTACACAGAGTAGATGGGGCAGTTATTGGTGCTCGTTCTACTAGCCTAGAACCCAGATATTGACAGCTTTAGACTTAACTTTACAAAAGGTAAGAATCCTTGTTGGCGCAAAACGGTTTTGCTCTTTTCGATTAAGTTCAATGCACCATTTCAGTGCTTCATTTGCTAGATGGCCTGTCTAGTTTTTCCGTCTACTGACGGTGCCAATTCACCAGACTGCCATTTTATATCAATATCAATAATATAATCCTGTGATTGTGAAGAAGATTGACAATGAACATTGTTGTGTTTTCGATCTGTCAAGGATTGAGTTTTAGAGTCTACTAGGCCCTAGAGGTGAACTGTGGCCATTTATTTTAATCCTCTTCTTTTGCGCTTACCCCAAATCCAGTAACATCCTTAGGGCAGGAGGGGCTCTGACTCCCAGACCCCCATTTATTTTATTGGTGCTTTTTCGGTAGTTCCCACCCCCCTTATTTGAGCCTGACCTACATCTATATCTCTAGATCTATGCGTTTGATTCGCGGTGAGCTAAGACAACTGCAAAACATTAAATTATGGTAAAATTCAGGGGGGCATGCCCCCCTGAAACCCCCCTTCCTATTTTTATTAGGTCAGGGGGGCAAGCCCCCCTGAAACCCCCCTACTCTTGTGGCCCAAACCCGTGAATAAAATTGCGGGGTGGGAACTACCGAAAAAGCGCCCATTTATTTAGCTTGGTCACAGGTTGGTGTGTTGTTGTAATGTTGTGCTTTTGGCGTTTGGCAGTTTTTGACTACAAAATCATAGGGTAAGATTGTACTTTACCGGACCACCGGTCGGAACTACTTTCGCTATGGCACCCCTGGTTCCTAGTGGCCCGCTATTCTTCGTTTCCGAGCTCCCCTGCCCCTATTCACTCTCCTACTCAGTTTTCTACGTCCTCACTCTTCAACTGCCAGCAATCGACTGACGTCTCTTACCGGGTTTTTCAGTCATCACGACCGTGCCACCATGCCTTTTGACCCATGACCCTGACACCTTGAAGCTAATTGGTCAATCTAATCACGTGGTCCGGCAAAGTACAATGGAGGGCTAGAGATGCGCACGAGAGCTCATTTGCATAATCATAATTGCAACCCCCTCGGCCCTGCTCGCAACTTGGCGAGTATCTGCCCCGATTGTCCGCTCATGTTATTGTTTATAATAATATGTGTGTGTGAGTGTCTTTAAATTATTGTTGCCAGGGGGGCTAGCCCCCCTGAAACCCCCCCTCCCTCCACTGTTGTTACATTGATATGTAAACACGACTGTCCGCTCATGTTATTGTTTCGCATTTTTGTATGTTTTCTTTATTACAGTTTCCAGGGGGGCAAGCCCTCCTGAACCCCCCTCCCCCTCCCCACTGTTGGTATGATACACGGTGGTCCACCAAAGTTAAATCCCCTTCACACTCTCAACCACCAACTCTCGCTCACCTTGCTTCGCCAGTCGCCGCTGGCTTGCGCTGTGCGTGCGCGAAGTCGCCTGCGGAACTACCTTTTGTCCACACGCAGAGTACTATGACTATGAGAGTGTAGTTAGGCTAGGTGTGCGTAGTAATCACGGGCCGAGACGGGTGGTCCGGTAAAGTACAATCCAGCCAATCAATGTCATAAAGATAATTTTAATTGTGGGTATAGATCTAGAATGTCAGGGAAAAGAGAAGCTAGATCTAGTCTTTGCTTCACATGTGGGCAGGAAGTCGGGGAAGTACATGCGGCTAAGCATAGAACGACACACTTGCCTGATTGGTTGCTTATTTTAGCAATGTTATGTCATCGATGTCATCACGTCCTGGGATACCCACTGACTATTTTTAGAAGACCGTGGAGATACCAAACATTCTCTACTACGCTACCCATTACACGATTTTTGGAGATACCGCATGGAACGACATGTTGGGTCAGTGGCTTGACCTATTATTCGTATCGATGTTTTACGCAAGATAAAATTTCACACTTGCGGCTAACTACAGCACGTCGGCCGTGCTCTGGTGAGGGAAGATCGCTTAGATCGTTGATGCTCAGAGCTGTAAGAACACTGATGCTTGAAATTGAAATAGTAAACGCAACGCATCATATTATCACATGACTGGTACGTCTCCTGGAAAAATATTGCACCGAATGTCATGCCATGGTAGGTATACACGATGTTTGGTGCTATGCGTTTGGCTATGTTTAGATCATGTAGTCGTCTGACGTCACACAAGATGGCTGCCTTACCTAAAAATAGCTTGCGTCGTTCTATGTTTAGTCGCATGTGTCTAAAGTATTCTCCAATCGTAGCCATGCCAAAAATTTGGGCCAAAGTCAGTAGGTGTACTTAAGTACGGCTAGACAGCTGGGCTAGCCGTACTTATTCTTAGTATGATGGCTAGACTGACCTTAAAAAAAAATAAACCGACTGAATTTTAAAAATGAATTTTTAGTTTGCAGTACCTAAAGTATTTGTATTTGAGATGGAACCAGGTGCCTTAATGATATGACAGTGCATTATTTTAAACCTCCTGTTTTTTAATGTTAATAGGGCCTAAGATAAGTACGACTAGACTGTCAGGCTAGCCGTACATAATATTGATGGCTCAATTGTAAATGAAATTTTTAGTTTGCAATGCCTAAAGTATTTGTATTTCAGACAAAACCGAAAGGTGCCTTACTGACTTGCATGTATTTGAACCTGAATAATTACTAGATCTAGATCTAATGAGACCTGTGTACTTAACAGGTTTGAGTCGATAGGGCCAAACCTAGATCTAAGTACGACTAGACTGGTTCGTTAAAAAAATCAGAGAACCCTGCCCTACTTAGATCCTATGAATCACAATCAATTTGGATAGCTGAACTTTTCCTTTTTTACTGAGCAGTCACATAGCTATTTATAAGTATTTTATGGTAAGTTGTTATACTCTTTGGCTTTTGTTATTCTCACCAGTATCCATTTTATTCTCACCGCGGGTGAGAATAATTATATTGTTACCCTCACCCGGTCTTAGAATACAATGGATTTTTTTCTCACCTGGGTGTTTAGAACAGGTGGGCCTAGCCTAAATACATGTGAGCCTAATAGGATGATAAAAATTTGTGAAATAAGAGAGTGTAATTAAGTAGCAGGATAGAATAAGAAATGAAGAGCTGTGGGAAAGGACAGGACAAAAGGGTATAATAGAAGTAGAAATAGGACTAAGAAAGTGGCGTTGGATGGGACACACCTTTAAAAGGCCCAGCGGAAACAACACAAGTCAGTCATCGCAATGGAACCCACAGAGAGCACGAGGCAAGGGTAGGCCACTGGAAACATGGAGGAGATGTGTGGAAAGGGACATGAGAGAGATGAAGCTCACTTGGAACTAGCTAGGAAGGATGGCCCAGGACAGAAAATGGAAGGAGCTTGTATGTGACCTATATATACCCTGCCAGGGGTGAAAGGCACTGATGATGATGAATGATTACATGGTACCCTTAGCCAACTCTCCATGAGGCAGACAAATTTGGCCGCTGTCGGTAGACCGTGAGGCGGACGAAATGGACAACTCAATACCTCAGTTGTTGAAGATCGCAAAACCGGGCCAAGTTATTTGGAATATCAGAATGGCCAGGTCTTGTGGGCTTCGACAACTATGTGACCATAGCATTGTCGTGTTGTAAATTTTTCCATTTTCTACCAAAATTACTGCAAAATGAGCGATTTTAAGTAGCAATGCCAGTCAGGCTTTCCCGCGCGGCGAAAATTTGGTCCCCGCGAATTTTTGGACCGGGTCGTAGCGTATGTGACTAACTTTCTCAATCTCGGCCTGCTCTATTTCTGGCCCAATGTGAATGAAACTTGGCTACCGATCAGAAAATAGGGCAAACTAATGATATGTGGACGTTGAAGTTCGTACACATAAATTAACCTATACTTTTGGTGTCGGGAACACTTTCGTATCAGGTGTACCGAAAACTATAAGGAGCTTAAATTTCAATGCCGAGATGGTAATAGATCTATCTATCCTCTATAGTGAGCTCAAATTTGAATGTTCTGTGTCAAGTTGTTGTTTAGACCCGACCATAAATGAACGACTACCCCCCTATCCAAAGCGGCTTCTCTCGGAGACTGGCCATTTTCCCCTCACTCTTGCGGCAAATGTATGTGGCCTACAAATCCCCACATGACTATTCCGAGCCCGTTCATTGGTCACTTGAATTAGGGCAATGGCGGGCATGTGCATTCGGTTGTTTTTCTCTCTGTTCCCCTGTGACATCGCAATGGGGGTATTCCGAGACGAGCTTGTCTCGCCTCAGGGTGTTCGAATCTCAACTGGGAAAAAGAATTTTTAATTGTACGGCATGCAAGATTGAATTAACTTATCTTTTAAGGTTGGCATGGTCTAATGTCATCAAAGAAAGCTTTCACATTATTTAGTCACGCTGACAACATATTCTTAAAGATCTCGTGTTGTGATACGATGCTATAAATAAAATGGACTCTTCCGACACCCCTTTTTCGCAAAATTGTAATATAATATACACCAAAATTTTAACAAAATGACTACGAAATGGTTAGTAATTCTGACGGCAGAAATGATTTCTCCACCCAAAAACTCATCGGGGTGCCAAGTTTGTCTCGAACACTCCAATTAATTACAGAGATATCGTCGATTATCTTACAGAATCTGCTACTTCGTGGTCCACTGTTTAGGAGTATTTTCATATATGTGGGTCATCCATATTTTGTCGACCTTTACAACCCAATAACGTTTTAATTTATAAACCGATCCTTAAAATTCAAGAAGTATAATTCTTAGAATTGAAATTTTTTTCTTAGGTACCTAGTAAAAAAGGGCTCAAGCAAAAAATTACATTTTCATTGGCATTGCTATTTTAAGGATGATTTTGCTGAAACCAGTCAGTGAGGAGGAAATTTCAGATGAAGATGTCTGTGTGATTCTGTTGAATGTCTTTTGAACTGGTGTAAGCTGCACACAAGAAAGTGTGTTCAAAGACTAAAAAGTTTGGGATACTGCTTTGGGGTGGAAAAAAATGTTTTGAAGGAATTTTGTGTAAGTTAGATTTAGAATCTAGATATCTATAACAGATGATCAGTGTTGAATCCCAACATCCCATAATTTCTGTGATAGACTCTCAAAACCTATACAAAATAAAAAAGACTGAAATAAAAAACCCGAATGAGAATAATATGTGAAGATGTGAGAATACTCACACTGATTGTGAATAGTGTCTGTCTATAGAGACCCAACTTTTCCTCCTCTGCAAAATTCAGTTGTCTTGAAAGTTTCAGGGTAGAATTAAGGGTTTGGGTCATGGGATAATGGACTGATTGCAACGTTAAAAGTTGCTTGTCAATATAATTTAGTCGGAGGGGGGGGAGAGCCTGTTAGCAAAGCAAAGCAACCCTTAACCTTTATCTTTAATCCTTTTAATCTTATGTTTACGAAGAAGTGGTTGGGTATGATTTTAAAGTCAACTGTATGAACCCTGAAATTTTTTTACCAAGGAGTACACGTAAAACAGTGGAACTCGGATTCAACGAGGTCGCCGGGCCTGACCTAAAATCTCGTTAAATCCGAGTGTTCATTATAGCAAAACGAGATTTCGTGTAGTTAATTAGAGGCACTGAGTAAGTAATGTATAAAGAAAAGCCACAAGTAGTGCCTGAAATGCCTGCATATTATGAGCTGTGCAAAAAAAAAAGACTGATTCGTTCAAATGAACTTGCCTGTGTCATCTTGATTGTTTACCAAAAAGTTGTGTTGCTGTGTAGAGCCTAGCATGCGGCAACTTTTGATTCCATAGACCAGTGCACAATTTATTCGATAGATCTACGTCAAGACTAGCTTATCATTGTAACAATGGTTAGTTGCCGAGGGAGGGGGTTGTGGGGGGGGGGCTGACACTTTTGTCTGTGACATTTAAGGCCCGGACCGTTAGGTCCCCCCCCTCCCCGACACGCACATATAGCCACACGTTGCAGGCCGCCCATCCGACCCCAACACACGACAGAGTAGACACATGCGCGTGCCAACAACGCATGTGTGGTATGAAAAAAGGCCGCTTATTGGTCACATGCAATCGGCTAACTGAATAATGGTTCACGATGCAGGTGCAATGGATGGTTTCCGGAATAGATAAAGTTCGTTCTGTGAGAAAAATGAGTGAAGCCACGTCTGTCGGGGCTGTTCACCCTGAAAGCGACCTTGTAAAATCTGAGCTTGCTGATTTAAGTGCTTGTTGAATCCAGTTTATTTTTATTGATTTTAAAGAAGAAAAAAACGGGGAATCTATCTTATCTCGTTGAATCCGAGTTTTCGTTGAATCTGAGTTCCACTGTAATTTTTGTTGTATAAAGATATGCTAGACTCTGAGCATTTGGGTTAAACTGGAATTTCTGAGGTTTTCTCTTTTCAGCATAGTCTGTGACACCTTGTCTAGAAGACATTCAAAGCTGTCAGCTGGCTATATCTCTCATAAAGATAATGATGATGTAGTAAGATCTACTCTTTTATCGTCCATGAGTCGTGTTGTTGTGTCTTGAAAATTACTACACAGATAATTAGTTGCCTCGGTTTATTTCTTTTCACTTTTATATATCTTCATTTAAAAAAAATTTTTTTTTTTTTACACGTATAATTTTTGCTTGCTCAGCAGGTTTTGAAGAGCACACAGTCATGTTATCGCTCAAGAGAAAGATTGAACGGGAACTGCGGGTAAGTTTAATTAAATGGTGCCTGCCCTGATATATTAATATAGTGTAAAGCGCATAGAGCCTGCTGTTGAACGGGGATATGCGCTATACAAATGCTATCTATTATTATTATTATTATTATATGCAGTCCTGTCAAGGTCATCACTTTCTACAAAAATTTGTTTCAAACTCTAATGTTAGGTTCGCTTTTTTAACACCATATTGCGTGCATCAGATAATTGTTGGACAAGTCATCTATCTTTTGTCTGTAATGGCTCAGTAATGTTTAATTCACTGGTCAGATGTCACAATGACACCTTTGCCCATACTTTTCGACAGACCGATTGTGGCTTCCTATGATCTCTAAAAGTATGTTGTATACAATATGAAATGCCAGTCAGTCTCATTGTATATACAGTAGTCTGTGCCTAAGATCCCAGTGCTCGGGACCAAGGAACGTGTGGGATCTTAGCCAAACGAGATCTTAGGGGACACTTCAATGGAAAAACCCATGGTGACTCATGTTCAGGTCCAGGGTGGTTTTATGACTTATGGCGAGTAAAGAGTGGTCAATCTTGATGACCAATCACAGTGGCAATGCTCCTCCCCTTTACCTGTTAAAAATTTATAGCTTTCCATCTCTGACCTAGTTCTTCGGCCTTTCTCGCTACACACCATTGTGTTGTGACCACTCCAATTAAAATTTAGTCGGTCTCACAAATTCGGGAGTAGAGACAACTACTGCAATGGTCAAGGAAGAGTTCACAGTTGGGTGTGGTCTTGCCTGCAGTGAACTTATAGACCCTACCACCCAGCTGTGGAATTATTACATTTTCTTCATCATATTTTTAGTTCCCTTCACACTTTACAGTTGTCCCTATGCGCAAGGCAAATGTCACAATGTTAATGCAGTTTTTCTTCATTTCTGCTGGGACTATTCTTTGTTCCCCAGGATGATGTTCAAGTGCGGTTTCAACGGGCCGAGCAAGTGACCTCGGAGTTGGTCAACCGCCTGGGACTGGAAAAGGAGCTTGAGGTAAGCAGCTCTTTTATATTGTTGTTGTTGTAGAGATAAACAGATCTGAGACTCACTGTACAATGTGTTTATGTTGTCATTGTTGTTTTTTACAGTAGTCAACAGAATAGTATGTTTATATTGTCATCGTTGTAGCTTAGTTGGATTTGAGACTCACAGAACAGTGTGCTTACTTTGTCGAGCATCCGAGCAAAGGAATGAATGGAGAACTATGATCACTGATGTCTATAACAGAACCAGCGCTTGATGATGATAATATGAATATGATATGAGTGTATAAGAGTTAAGCAAGCAATTTTGTTATTTTATACTAGACAAATTGAATGCTAATTTTAAAGAAAAGAGATTGATCAATGATTGCACAAGCATAATTTTCAGGATATCCTCATTGGTAAGCTTAGACCTGTTTTAGTAATGGAACTAGATTTGTGGGAATCAGTTTTGTAGGCTAGAGAATCTGCAGTTGACAACCTTTAAAATCGAAGAATGAAATAAATTGACAAAGAATTGGAAGAATGTTTAAGTGGTTGTATTTTTTTTCTTTAGGCTTAAACATACATAACTTGTTCTGTCTTCCACAGGGCCATGAAGGCTGTGTCAATTGCCTTGAGTGGAATGAACGTGGAAGGTCAGTTGTTTGTGATTTTAGGAGAAATGGTATCGTGTTGACTTACCGACTTGCTTAATGGGGAGATAAGCTTGTGCATTTTTGAGTAGTGTGAAACATACAAAGAAGTTTGATAATGAACTGTGTTGCTGAGCAAATTCTTTAGTTAAATCCTCTCCTATTAGAGTGTACCTATATTATTCTGAAGGCATAGTAAACTGCTGGGGAGGGGGGGGGGGGGTTCTTCATTATTGTTCCATGTGAAGGAGCTGAAAAGTTTCAGGAAATCTATTTTGTCTTCTGTTACTTTGCTTAACCTGCACAGGGAGTTGATTATGTATAACAGTTGTAGCTTATGGATTTGTGAATGGAATTGTAGTTTTCTTCAACTGACTGTTGATTGAAATTTTGTTAAAAACATATCCTAAGGTTATGTTAACACGGTCTCTGATCTTTCAGTATGTTGGCTAGCGGCTCTGACGACCGCCATGTGATCCTGTGGGACCCATTCAAACACAAGACGATCACAAGCATCCGCACTGGTCACCAGGGCAACATTTTCTCAGTCAAGGTGAGCTTCAACTGGTAAACTTGTCTCCTGTTTATGTCTGAAGTATGGATATAAGTTTCAGTTCAAGTTATTGGAAAATTGTATGGCTGCCTGTACGAGGTACTTTTTCTTTCTGTTCCAATCTACGATATGTGTGTGTGCCTAAAGAAAGGTACCAAAAGTCGGATTTTGACCATTTTGAGTTAAGGGTTGTACCTTACAAGAAATTCAATGTTGAACACAGGGGTTTTGAATTTGCTAGATATCTCAAGTAGTTTTTGATATATTGCACATTTCGCGAGGTAGTTTATTAAAATATAATTTTGAGAAAATGAGCTTTTAAGTTTAACAAACGTCAGAACATGTACAAACTTAAAAAAAAACGATTATTTAAATGTATTTATTCATGGAAAATTCATTTCCAATTTGTCATTCAGTTGACATCGATATCATGAATGGAATTCAATGGAAAAATTAGGAGGGAAGAGAAAACATGCTTCAACAATAGATTTTAACACCTTTTAAAAGAAATTTTCATTTTTTGTTTTTATTATACACTTCCCTCAAAATAATTCAAAATAAAACAATTTAGAAGTCAAAGCATTAAAAACCCTTTGAGCACATTGTAAAAAAAAATGTTGGATCTATCATTTTTTTATGGAAACACATTTTGGCCAAAAAAGTTATTTTTGTCATTATGAGCCTGTAGCTCGAAACGGTCTGGGGCGACTTTTGATACCTTTCTCTAGGCGCACACACATATGTCTGATGTTGCACTTGTGCTATCTGTTTTAAAAAACCAGACTACTGGTATTAAATACATTTGTCTTCATTTTGACCTTTAACATCAACTCTTTTTATAGAATTAATTTTGTTACTGGCCTCTCCAAGTGTCACCTTGAACCTGTCACATTTACAACTGGTCTGGCCCAAATGTGAAACTTTTGTGGTGTCGAAAGAGTTATAGGCTGTTTATAGTAAACATAATAGCCAAATGTATTGATACTCTCTCTGAAATTGCACCGGTACACAGTCATACAGTCTCACTTATTGCCTTTTTTCTTTATTTGTTGTCTTTTTTTCGCCCCTCTCTCAATCCTTCATCATCATCATCCGGTGCCTTGCCGACTGGCATGGGCGATCATGGACCTCCACTTCCATCTGTCTTGCGTTGCAGCAATGGTTTCTGTTGTTCTTGCTGCTCCTAGCCTTGTTGTCAACTTGTCCAGTAGCTTTTCTCTCTGTCTACCTCCGCCTCTCTTTCCATCAAACTTGCCTGTTGTTACAATATTCTCCAATGCTTCTTTCCGCTTTGTGTGTCCTATAAAATTTGCCTGTCGCTTTCGTATATTCGTCATAAGCTGTCGTCTGCAATTTGCTTCTACCAAAACTTCTTCATTTGTTTGTTTGTTTTTCGAGCTGTCCATGGGATACGCTCTCAGTCCTTACACACCATTAAATATTATAATTTACGTACTGTGTGCACTAGTGGTTTGATAATTTTCCTTTTGACTTTTTAGTTTTTACCTCATTCGAACGACTCTCTGATCGTAACTGGGGCAGCCGACCATCGCATCAATGTGCATGACTTGAATCGCAAGGAAACCACTCACGTGTTCACCTACCACCTGGGTCGTGTGAAGCGCATCGCCACAGCTCCGAACATACCCTACATCTTCTGGAGTGCTGCGGAAGATGGAACAATCATGTAAGTTGGTCCCCTCCTCACTCCCATAATGTTAAGTCATGTGTGTTGCCCATGTCTGATGCTTATCCTCTAATCCTCTAAGCTGTAAAAATTATATAGTTCATGGTGGTTCATGTTTTTGTGTAGTGGTAGGCCAGTTTGAAATGAGATAGTCCTCAGCTTAGTTCTGAGACTTGTAACTTTTTCTTCACGAATAGTATGGCTTACATCATGCATATCAGTCTCCATCATACCCATTTTCTTTTAGCTTTTGTTAAAAGCTTCCCAGTGATTTAAAGATCCATTTTAATTCATGTTGCAGTTTCCAAAAAGAAAATGAAAATTTAGGAAATATTTTTGAAAGTTTTGGAGGTTTGAGAACAGAGGTTTTTATGTTGCAGACAATATTAGAAAACAATGCAGTGAAACATTTGTTAGATTTCAGAGAACCATTCTGTGGGATCTTGTTGAAGATGTAGAAGCAGATTTTAGTAATTATTTGAAGAAGGTTTTGAGAAGTCTTCCCAAGACCTCACCACCTGATATGCCCTAGGCTGCTATATTAAACCCTGTGTTTTCCCTCTATGTTATTTCAGGCAATTTGATCTGCGGTGCTCCAGCACCAGCACTACGGCCCCCAACAATGTCCTTGTGAACCTCAACGCTCATATGGGCCACAACACGGAGGCCAAGTGCCTGGCAATCAACCCCTTGCGGCCGGAGATGTTGGCTGTGGGTGCCAATGACCCGTATGTTCGAGTGTACGATCGCAGGATGCTTAACTGTAGCAACATGAAGATCCCAGTGGATTCTGTGAGCAGGTGGGTGAGGATGGGATGGCTGGAGACTGGGGAGGGGGGGGGAGAGAGAGAGAGAGAGAGAGAGAGAGAGAGAGAGAGAGAGAGAGAGAGAGAGGGGGGGGGAGGAGGGAAGAAAGAAAGGCAGATACAGAAAGTGGAGGAATGGTAAAAAGGCAGGAGAGAAGGGATGAGACTAACAAGTAGACCCTAGAGAAGTGGAAAAAGATAAGAAATGCAGAAAGAGGCTAGAGAGACCTATAATATTCTTGCTGAAAACAGCTGTCCCAGTGATGAGAAAACCATCAGTCATGTGAAATTTCAAGATGTGAGCAACATTTCCAGTTAATGGTGAGACACTTTTATATTTGAGAATGAGACACTTCCTTTTGAGATAGGCAGCAATGAGAAATAAGGAACTGGGAGAGGATATGTGAAGGGAGATGAGTACTTAATCAGTTGTTTAGACCAGAACACTTGCCTTAGTGGAAAAGAGTAGCAGGTCTATCAGTTGGTAACAAAGCAATATGTCTCTTTAAAAAAATCAACAGCCTGAGGTGTTCGTAACTGTTTGGATTAAATGCCTCTTTCAGCACTTTAAGACTATATAAGAGGCAGGAGCTTCGATGTAAACATCCATTTCTGAGAGAGAGGAATATGGTAGAAAGCTTCAAAAACTAGTCATAGACAATTTGGTGTTTGTTCAGTAACCACATGTCACTTGTAATTCTTTTTAGCCAGGATATGTTGGAATTGAACTTGAAATCATTTACCATTTACATCAGGTGGCTCGGAACCTTAACCAGTTTATTTATTACTTTCGTCAACTGCGACCCTAGCCAGTTCATTTAGTACTTCCATCAGCTCTGCACCATAGCTAGATCATTGATTACTTTCAGCTGTTCTGACCCTAACCAGTTCCTTGTTTTGCATCAGGCAGCTTGAGATCCTAGCCAAGTAGGCCTACTTGATTTCTTCAGGTGGAGAAAATTCAAGTTTTTTTCTCCAGGTAACTTTTTTTTCCCAAGAAATACCTATACCCATGCCAGGGTGTTGTCAACATTATTGTCAAGTGTACGATCTGTTGAGTGAATAGCCCCCTTGGTGAACAATTCTGTGTATGACAGTGAGTGCGACTATGATGCAGAATGTTTTGTAAGTAACATGGTCACATTTTTTGCAGATACCCTTGGGATCACAGTCGTTTGGAAGACATGGAAGGAGAATCTTACGACTTACCGGCCGGCAGTGCACAGTATTACATCGCAGGTGAGTTCCTCTATTCTATGCATAGCGTTACATTGCATATTTAGTTTACTACTCAAATGTATTTTAAAACTTAACATTCACAGTTGTTGTGGCTGCCAGTTAATCGCTAATTTTCCCCCAAAAAATTCTGGTTCATAAAGTGTGAGTCCTTGAAATTTTGCAGGAGCTATTGGTTCCACTGCTTATATCTCTGTCCTTAATGTGTGTTAACCTGAGAGTAGAAAGGAAGATGGATTTCTTGGTCACAAAATGTAGTGGGCTTTGATCCTTGACTTATTAGATTATTTTGCAATTTGTACTTTAGGTGTTTATAGATATATGGAAATCCCATAACTGACTTTTTCAGTTGTTACAGCTTATGTGTTTTAATGTCTCTGAATGCCTGTTTAAAGTAGTTCAATGTCACTTGCATACACGGCATGGATTTGATCTCTTGCCCCAAACCCAGGACACTTGCCTCAAAAACAACAAGACAACAAACGGAGGTACCGTTCATTAGCATCCACCTACTTGACCTTTGGCCCGGACGGCTCTGAGCTGCTAGTGAATTTGGGCGGGGAGCAGATTTATCTGTTTGACATCAACAACAAGATTCGGCCACACCACTTTGACCTGTCACTTCTCAGTTCCAATGGATTTGTCAAAGGTTTGGAGTTTTCTTACTGGGTGGTTAGCAGGTGCTCTGATGTGGTTTGCTCCTTCTTTCCTATCAAACATCTATCGTCCTTATCTTCCCTCCTTCCTTTATGTGTTTGTTTCTCTCTCGTAACACCTCTAATCTTCAGCCCTTATGTGACTTTATTGTGTTGACCTTGCTTGGTGCTGATAACTCTTACTAAAACTAAAAGGAGGTTTCTTTGCTTTTCATTTATGTGTTGTGTTGTTGCTTTTTAAGCACTGAAGATGTCATTGTTATCTCTCCCATTTTTTTTTCCGCTTCTGGATTGTTGACTTTCTGAAAAGAAATGTGAATGAAACTGAGTTCTTTATCTCAAGAAATTAAAGTGAGATCGACAGTGAATGCTCTCTAACTTTTCACTACCTTTGGGTACATTTAATTTCTAGGACTAACACAACATAGACAGTGGGATTTGTAAGTGTTTCCCTTTTACATTGAGGACTGATTATGTTGGGGGTTTTCTACATTCTGTATATTGGAGTTGTGGGGGGGGGGGGGGGGGGGGGGGGATGTTAGGCCTTGTATATCGAGTGAGATTTTATAAAAATTTTACCAACTGGATACTGTCACAATATAATGTATATGATGGTAACAAAACTGTTATTGTAAAGCTCTGTAAAACAGTTGTTGGAAAGTGGCACCAGCTGGTTATTTCTTTCTTAAACTTCTGATACAGTCCATGCCGGCTTTAAGCACGGTCATCGGGAGAAAGCATATGCATGCTTAATGCCAAAGCGTGCTTGAGTGCGAAGTAGGCATTGTCATAACCCAGAGATTTTTATGTTGAAAATTTCCTGAGCTATTTCCCGTTTTTCGTAAAAAGTGGTAGCCCAAAAGTGTGCGCTGTCATTTTTACCGGCCATAGTAGTTTTTGTTTGTTTTGTTTTGTGGTCGAAAGGGAAAGGAAAACTTAATTGAGACGGCCAGTCACAATACAGCACACTAGGCCTACACACTGAATGTGCGTACCAGTGGCTGCTCTGCCACATTCATACCACTGCCTTCATTCTACCTCGCGCGTCATACTTAAAATCAGGATTATCGGATAGGGAGGGGCAAAGGTGAAATTGCAGCCAGCCTCCTTTTCTTGTCTCCGCTACTCTCTCTGTATTTTTTGTCTGTGTGTTGCTTTGTCAAAGGCTAGATCCTAGTCAACGTGTGCGGCTGTGTGCATCTCTCTGCCTTCCTCTCCGCGCGTGTGAGTGTGTCTCCATCACTTGTGTTCTTTGTGTTTCTCTTACACACTCCACTTCTTCGGTGAAGACTATGTTTGAACTTCGATGGGTCATCCTGAAAGTATTCACTGTCTTGTAAATGAAGCGTGCCTGAAGCCGAAGTAACCGTGCTTAAAGGCGTGTGAATTATACAGCAAAAATTCGGTAAGAGCCATTTAGCGTGCTTGAGTGAGAAACGTGCTTTATGCCGGCATGCTTAAAGCCGGCACGTACTGTACTTTTCTTGTTACAAATGACTTGAATGGCCATTATGCCAATGAACTTCTTTACAACTTTCAAAGCAGTTCTCATAAATGATCTTAATTATGTCAATTGGGGTGTAAAATATTTACAATGAGTTACAGAGTTGTTTCTCTTATTTTTTCAGAGGCCACAGCACCTACAAATGGTTTCAACATGCACGTAAATGGTACCAATGGGGTGTGCAAGACCATGTGTTCCTCCTCCTCCTCCTCATCCTCGTTACCAGCGTCTTCCTCCTCCCATTCCTCTCACACCTCCTCCTCCTCCATCCCTCCCTCCCTCTCATCATCCTCCTCCTCCAGCAGCAGACACTGTGATCGCAGCGACAACCCTCACGACCTCCCAAACAAAAGGTTTGTTTTTGTTCTCGTCTAGCATTTTTCTTGATGTCTTATGATGTTTAGTAAGTCATTTTAAAGATGAAACTGTTCTTTTTCCACTATCAGATCCCCATACTCTGGGACTATGCTAAATAAGAGGGGGGGGGGGGGGAGGTTAGCTACTGGTTTACCTACCCCATCTGACTGATGGAGGGATAGACTGCTTTTTCCATAGGGCTAAAAGAAAAAGGGCGGAAAAGTAATAAATTTTGTCAGCACACCTCACAATTTACGAGGGGCATACCAAAAGTTTTTTTTAACCTGACCATGAAGGAATAAAGGTAGAAAGCTGAAATTTGGTACTAACCTTAATCTTTCTCTATGTAGTCGCCTCCTACAGTTATACGTTTTTGCCATCGGTGTACAACCTTGAAAAGACCTTGAGAATAGAAGACCCTCTCTTTGTCAAAAAACCAACCCCCTATCGCTTCTTTGACCTCATCGTCACTTTCAAAATGCCTTCCTTTTAAGTCCTTTTTCAGTTTGGGGAATTAAAAAAAGTTGGGCAGGGCTAAATCTGGAGAATATGGCGGATGTGGCAAAATTCCATAGCCATTTTCTCGCTCAGTTTCTGCAGCTTTTCTTGAAGTGGGAGCTGGCTTGTTGTCGTGAAGCAGCTAAATGTCTTTTCGGATCTTTCCCCTGCGGTTTTCTTTTATAGCCTCTCATAATTTTTTTTTATCTGGTTAAAATAATGGTCTCTAATGATCGTATGTCCATTTTCAAGATAGTCTGTCATTATCACCCCTTCTTGGTCTGAAAAAACTTGATAGCATCACTTTTCCACTTGATGGCTTCAACTTTGCCTTCTTTGCTGTTGGAGACGAAGGCGATTTCCAATGTATTGATGCAGATTTTGACTCATGATCGTAGTGGTGGACCCATGTTTCATCCATGGTTACAAGTCTTTAAAAGAATTTACTTTCATCCTTTTCATACAGACCAAGCAATTTTTGACAACAATCCGTACATTGCCCTTTTTAAGGAGGAGTCAACAAGCGTGGGCCCCATCTTGTCGAAACCTTGGTCATATTCAATTGTTCATTTAAGATTCGTTCAACTGAACCAATGCTAAGCCTATTTTCTTTGCTCAAACGTTCAACTGTCATCCGCCTATCAGACAGCACAAGTTTCTTGATTTTCAACACATTATTTTCTGTTGTTGCTGTCCCTTGGCAACCATCACGGCGGCCATCTTCAATGTCCATGAATCGGCATTTAAATTTTTTACACCAAAGTTTTTATCACAGCATAGGATGGACTGTCAGTTCCAAAAACGGCATGCATCTCCGTAAAAATATCCTGTATTTGCTTGCTTTGCGAGAGCAAAACCTTTATTACTGCCCTGTGCTCAATTTCTCCATTTTTATGTTGAAACTGGAGAACAACATACTCTCATTCACTTACAGTGTGCTGGTGTTAAAACCAGTAATTGGAAATTCCCCAAAATTTACATGCATTCTAGGAAGATGATTGTTGGGTTTCTATCTTGATTCCTTCAAGGTCAGGTAAAAAAACCTTTTGGTTTGCCTCTTGTAAACTTGGAGATGATTTGAATATGACAGTTGTTTTGACATTTTCGATCACGACATTGTGTTTTTTTTTAATTTCCAGGCATAAAGGAGAGTCAAAGCAGCTCAGTCCTCTTGTTGAGAGTTTGAAACGACACGCCAATGACCTTTTTGAGCAAAAGGAGTACAAGCAGGCAATAGATGTGTACAATCAGGCCATCGCTAGGTGCAACACTGCTGCAGTATTGTATGGAAATCGTGCAGCGGCGTACTTGAGAAGAAAATGGTTAATTGCATGATTGTAAATGTGTCATGATGTGGTAGAATCAGGCGCTAGTCAATTTTGGTTCATTTGGAGTTATTGGTATCATCTAAAAGCTAATTCACTTGCCGTACTTTCAATTTTTTAAAATACCTGTCTCGAATAGAAGTCGAAATATTTGCGATTGAAGGAGGTGGGGGGTAGCATGGTTTCAGAGCTAAAATTATTGAGAAAATGGCCGACAAAGTTTCCTAACTTCTATAGCTTGAGAGCCCTTGAACACTAAAAATCTACTTATTTTGTGCCATTAACCTACATTTTTCAGTAAAATCCACATGGTAATGTGTTTTTATATGGACATAAAAGATGCGGAGCCAAAAAACAAAAATTTGATAAAAATTGCCACACTGGAGGAAAAATGGCAGTTTCTTCGATTTCATTATTTTGACGAGCGCTGATTTCACCACGATGCCTCAATGTTTTATGCTCTTCGTGATAATGTAGATCTTTTTGGAGTTTGGTTGCTTTGACCCTGCCCTGGACTAAATGGATTACAACATTCCAACAAAGAGATTTTCGACAAGATAATTTCCCTACTTTGATGTTGAACTCATGTTCTCTGCATGCAACAGTGCAGTGCCTAATCATTACACAACAAATGCTGGTTCAGCAGATATATTGGTTATTTAGGTTATAATACAATCAGTGAATGAAACTCATTTTTTTGTCTTGAAATATATCAAGGCTGTTTTGTGTAGCAGGGTCCTAGCTCCTGACCTCCTTTTCTGTTGATGTGTCCAGTAAAAACAAGATGTGTCTCTGTCATACATTCACTAAGTCATTTGTGGTATTCATTTTGTCAGCTAGCTGTGGTATTTTTTTAAGGGGGGCTACCAGACAACTTCAGTGTAAGAAGCTATTGTAGTTTACCTGCTCTAGCTTACTTTGGATAATTATCATTTGACGATTCCTTTGTCTGCGTTAGTAGTGGGTAGTTGCTTAATTCTTTAAACCCGCAATTTTGTGCACATTTTATCTGATTATTTTTTGGGGGGAGTGGGGTGTTGTATCAGGCCCAAGATGTACAGGAGTATAATCTTGTCATACCTCAGATCAAAGGATTTTTTATGCCGAAGCAGAAAATATAGGAATAATGAATGTGCATCATGTCTTTGTTGGGTAAAATATATTTATACACGGGACCAAAAAAAAATCATAATTTTATTCTTATTCCCATCTAGATCTATTTCTTCATCACTCTCTTTACCACAGCAGTCCAAGCTCCATATCGATATTATAACTACCAAATTTTCAATTTTGCTTTTTGACCACTGTTTTTTTTTTTGTTACAGGGACGGAGACTTGTACGCTGCCCTCCGAGACTGCTACCAGGCCCTGACCCTTGACCCCTATCACATGAAGGCTCACTACCGTCTGGCCAGGTGTCTGCACGAGCTGTGTTGGAGTCAGGAGGCCTTCGACTGTCTTGTCCACTTTAAGCATCGGTTCCCTGACCACGCCAAGAGCCACTCTTGTGAAGCGCTGGAGAGAGAAATCAAAGCGGCCATTTTTTCACAAGTGCAAGGTGGGCACTGGGGAAACCAGTATATTAGGAGGGGGAAGGAAGGGTAGATGTTGTTGATATGCTCTTTCTGGCTGTAATAATCGTTTAATACTTACTTGTAATTGTAAGGGTTTAACATACTTTTCAACTCTGTAAGGTTATTTTAGAGGCAGAACATACAAATTTCACTTTCTTCTCCAGTGGGACCATGCCTGATGGTTGGAGAGCGTAGGAAACTTCTTGATACCATGAAGTTCAAGAATACCACATCTGGAATTTGAACCAGGGTCCTGCATGATACCATTTGAGTCAGCAGATCATTTTTGTGTAATTGGGTTATTACTATTGTAGTATGTTGTTAATGATGTAAAAAGAAAGGAAAAGCTTAAAAGACGCTTTGTGTTTTGTGTGTTTCACATACAGTAAAGTTTAGATAGGCCTACAACATACTTGGACTCTACGTATCTTGTTTGTGCGCTTCTCCTTACTAAATCTAAAACTAAGCTATAGCACTCAAAATCATAAACGATACTTATTTAGAGAAACTGTTCCCTTAACTTCCAGATGCGGAAGAGAGCAGCGAAGGTCGCGGGGAGGACAGCATGCGACATTCAAGCCCTCGGCTAGAGTCGGAGTCAGAGAAAGACTTGCAGAAGAATGCTTGTGACTACTCATTGAGATTCTGCGGACACTGCAACACTACCACAGATATCAAGGAAGCCAACTTCTTTGGCAGGTCAGTAGACTCTAGTGGACCATAATTGATTGTTAGTATTTTATGCCTCCATCAGCACAATTTAGTCCATTTAGACAGCTTCCTCTTTTGATCTTGCCTGTCGGGGCCAACCGAGGCTTATGGGGATGCAGCAGAGGAAGGGAGAGACAGGCTAAGATAATCTTCCCGTACACGGGAATTGAGTTCTTATGTTGTATATATACAACTGTAAAGAACATTACACCATAGAGTCACACAGTGGGTCACTAATAGGGCTTTCCAAACCAATTTTCTGCAGGGTAATGTTCAATGCTTGCACTGTGTATTTGTTGTAATTAATACAAGCATGTCTCGATCTTTGGTTGAAAGAGGTTAAAGATTTTTTTAAATCTTTGGAATGAACAAGTAGGGAGGCAGGCTGCTTCTCAGACTCCTATTGGTGCGGGTCAAGGCTGTGTAGGATAATTCTCAATTATATGGTGGGGATGATCGATGAAGTATCTTCCCTGAGTGCTAGTGGAACCTTAAGTATGCTGATGCCAAGAAAGTGCACTTCCACCAGTGGAAATGTAACTTTTCAATGGTCAAATTATAGCTAACTGTTCTCTGCCATAATTGATCTCATTAGATATAGCAGAAGCCACGTGTCATCTAAATTCTTATTTCTTCCAATTTGCTTAAGAAATGGAGTCAAAATTGTCAAAGACGGCCGCCCATTGTCAAGGAGAAAAGTGGTTGACTTCGGTTGAATTAAGTTGACATCTTGAACAGTGTCTTTTTTTTTTAAAGACGCTTTGGGGGGGGGAGTGGTCATTTGTACAAATGAACAAATGATTGTCTTGGACAGGTGGCAATTTAAGTAGGTTCAACTTTATTCTCCTCTACAGATGCATTGATGGTTGTCAGACATTGGGGGATGAACTATATTTTTTATTATCATCATTATTGTTATTATAAGTGGAACTCTCGTCCTTTGTACTCAAGGCAAAGAAGCACCACAAGTGGTAGTGGGCATGGTGCTTGGGCAGAGGGCTATTAAAAAGTAGTCCTCATTTTTGTTCTTCTGTGTCCAGCAACGGCCAATACATTATGGTGGGTGGTTGGCGGGTGCTCTAGTGTGGTTTGCTTCTTCTTTCCTATCAAACATCTATCGTCCTTATCTCCCCTCCTTCTCTTTTATGTTTGTTACTCTCTTGTTACACCTCTAATTTTCCTGCGCTCATATGACCTTATGCAGTTGCGAGCGTCGTAAAACCTCTACTAAAACAACAATACAATATGGTATGGGAAGTGGTCATTTGTACATGTGATTGTCTTGGGCTGGGAACCATTAAGCAGTCCATTATCCTTGTTCTTCTGTGTCAAGCAATGGCCAGTACATTGTGGCCGGCTCTGACGATGGATCATTCTTCATCTGGGACAAGAAGACCACCAACATCATGCGAGTACTGCGTGGCGATGAGTCCATAGTCAACTGCCTGCAGCCACACCCGTGTTCCTGTCTCCTAGCAACCAGTGGCATTGACCACGTAGTGCGCTTGTGGAGCCCTCGGCCAGAGGTAAAAGTTTGTGTGCACTGTTCAACGCCGTCTTTTTGTATTGTACTTATTTTTGTCTTGTGAGGTCATTAGTATTTGGGTGGTTGATGGGTGCTCTGGTGTGGTTTGCTCTTCTTTCTTATCAAATATAATATCATCCTTATCTCTCCTCCTTCTTTTTGTTGTATGCTGCACTCTTGCAGCACTTCTAATCTTTGGCCCTTATATGACCTAATTGTGTTGCAAGTGCAGTAAAACTGTCACTAAAATTTAAACATCATTTGTATCATGATGTGGGTGGGGAATGCATGTTTGTTTTTAAGAGTAGAATGTTTTCATGTGGAATGGAAGTGATAGAGGCAGGAGGGAAAAATGTGGCTATGTTCATTCCTTACTCGCAACACTCAGTCTGTCACTGTTGAATCTGGGATTGGGTTGGTGTGTGTGCATTTCTTTGAGAGGTGGGGGTGAAGAGATGTGTTGCCATAGTCATTTCTTTCCCAGTTCATATCCATTGTCCATCAGAGCTGAAAGAGTCTTGTCTGGTTTTTCTCAAAAAAGTTTGTAAATTATTTTCGTCCATTTGGCACAATATAGATCATTTAGGAAGCTGGCTGCCTCTGCTCTGACTGCAGGGTCAATTTGAGCTAATTGGGATGCTTTGTTCTTGCAGAAATATAGACATACTCAATGAAATAAACTTTCCTTTGCAATTTGCATGAATGGTAAAAGCCTAGCCATTACACCCAAGATGCTGGTATTTTCTCTGCTATTCCTCTTGACTGAATTTACTGATGTGACCATGAATGCACTACAACTGTTTTGAAAGTGAGTAGTTGAAGGATGCCACTGGTAGGTTCTACTTCTTTTCTTTCCATCTGTTTCTGTCTGTCCGTCATGCTTTTTCCCTGTACTAAATGACTACTATTGTGTCGATGTGCCTTTTTTAAAACTCTGATTAACAAATACTAAGCCATTTTGAACTGTTTGGAGACACACACACTCACACAAACACAGAGAGAGTTTTTGAAACTGTTCTCTCGGAATGTCACCAGGACGGAAGTGAGAATGACAGAGAGGTCAACAACAGCGACGATGCAGCCTTAGCCAATCAGAAACGCATGAATGCCGACCCAGTGGAGGTGATGTTGATGAACATGGGCTACCGATTCACCGGGTTTCTGGACATGGATGAGGAGGAAGGTGGGCAGGGAGATGGAGCTGCCAACTGCCGCACGACATGAAGTGACAGCGATAGCCTGACTTGACACTGACTTTGACGATAAGAGGTGACTGTGATGACCAGATGTGACACTGACTTTGACAACATGAGGTGACATGAACTCTGATTACATTGTAAAAGTAAAGTATAGTATTTCTTTACTTTTACTTTACTAGTAAGTGGGATGGCACTGTTAGTACTGTTCGTGTAATAAGTGACACACTCTGACGACATTAGGTCACAATGACAACATGACAGAGCTCTGACAGCATTGTGATGACATGACAGTGTTCTGGTGACAGGATGTGACACTGACAACACAAGATGGCAGGGACATCGTGAGGTGGCCCTGATGATGACATGAGGCTGGTCTGACAATTCTGACACGATGGACATGAGGTGGCTCTGATGAGCCCCGACACTGCTGTGATTTTTCAAACTGATGTTTTTGTATGGTGTGACTTTTGTGTTGAATTACACCAGAGCGTAGCTGTGTGACTGGAATAATGATGTATTTCACTGTTTGTATGAGGAGAAAGATCTGTCCAGCTCTCTAAGAGTGTGTGTCCTGCCACTTTCCTTCCTAGTGGCATTTTATTATTAAAGTTCAGGGGGGGAAGTAGTACTCCGTTGCAATAAAACTGATTTGTCAACTTGGTGGTTCAGGTAAAAGTGATCAGTCCACCTTGAGGATTGTTTTCATTTATTCTGTACTTGTTACTGGTATTTTATTGCAAGTAAGTAAAGAGAAGAAACGGGGTCAAGCACTGGAAAATAAGTATATAGAACAAGTTCTTTCCATTGGTTGTAGTTGTAATGAATCTGAGAATGCCGTTTCTGTTTCTACAGTGAAGTGATGAAAAGTGTTCTCGATTTCTTAACTCTTGCTGTTTTGCTACTGTTCAGTCAAGTTATTTTCACAATGTTCCAGTTCTACTGCTTCTGTCAGTGCTGGCTAATGTTTTCCAAGGTACGGTACAAATTCATGCCAAAAACTGCTCAATTTTCTGCAGACTGAAAAAAAACAACCCTTGCTTTCCTTCCAAGAGGTGGAAACTCGTACGTCTCCTTTATTTCAGTCTAGCGGTAGCTTTAGCTGTCTCATGGGTTCCTTTGCAAGTTTTTACTTTCTTTCAGTTTCTGTGTTGATACAAGGTGGTGCTTGGTATGTAGGCTGATTGAGTAATGAGTGTAAAGTGCTGTGAAGTCATTATTGTTTGCCAGAGGCTGTAAGTGGTACAATCTTGCTTACATTTTATATGGATGCGCAAGGGTTTGCTTTTTTTAGTTTCAGCCTGATTCACTAGACTCCAATTAGGATTTTTTTTAAGCTGACTGTTTCTATTGTATTATTTGTTCTAGACTTATTTGTGTAACCATTCAGTTTTTGCTAACCAACTGAGTGCTTGGGTGAGATAGGAAGTGTTGTTTGAAGTTTGGTTGTTTTTTTGTTGGGTTTTGTATTTTGTTGGGTTTTTTTTTTTTTGGGGGGGGGGGCAGACTTGGTATAGTTGAACACAGATAACTCAGACATGCAAAACTTGAATTCACGGACAGCCGGAACAGCTATACTGTGTTTATATTTGCAGCACTGTTTTCTTGAACTCCTTATCTCAAAAAGCCCAATCAAAAAATTTTCTAACAATTTTCTCGAATTGAAATGTCAGGATGGAAAACAAACGCACCTATCATCATCAAGAGTATCAGGTTAGACTTAGATGAGCCCACCAGGCTCGTCCCCCCTACAGCATGATACACATACTGCTGGTATCAAGACGTATTATGGCATATGATAATACATATACTTATAAGGCATTGGAACTTCTGTGAATCTAGTCATGTGAGGGTGTGTCGTGGGGTGTGATTGAAGACAGTTTGGTGCTGCATTGGGCTGTATGGTTTGTGAATTGATTTTGCACTTGTGTGTATGTAGTTGTTTGAGTGTGAAAGTATAAATATTTTGACGTGATTACACAAGAGGGGAGGGTAGTGTACACATGGTCATGATGGTGATCTGGAGTAAGAGCAATTTATTTTTAATAGTAAGGCTCATTAGCATCACTCTCTTCCTTTCTTTGACACCTAAAAAGGTGCACACACTATCCATTTTCATATATCCTTTTATCGATCAATATAAAAACACTAGTACAGGTAGGCCTACTTCCCTTGATTTTCTAGTGTATCTTTATCTTTCGTTATCAGTTTATTTGAATTACGGTTGTGTCGAATAAATTTGTCAACCCCTGGATGTGTTAGAGGTATCTATGCTCGACTGTATGTTTGTTTTCAAGTTACAGGTTTGTGAGAGAGATAACCCTGAGCATATGAATTTTGATGTCTGCCATGCAGACCATAATATAAGTATATATATGTAACACAAGTACGCCTATCTCTTTTATGTCTGGGAGATAAATTCTGATAATAAGGGTATGAAAGATTTGTTAGAACAACAAAAGATTCAAAAGAATGGCCTGTGAAGCATTACAAAGTTCTTATTATTTGGATTTTTTTTGTTGTGTATTCTGATTTTTGTTGGGTTTTCTTAAGTTTTGTAACATGATTTTTGTGAGAAAATGCTTTATTTCAATTTCAAAGCTAGTTTGTATTTGCTGCTGCTATGTCTTCAGTTTTCACCACAGATGGTTATGCTTGTCCGTAAATAGTTATCTCCCATCACCAAAGATGCAGGGGGCAGGGCAGGGGAGAATGTCAATGGTCAGGTTGATCATGCCAGAATACTTACTTGAAATCTTGGAAGTTGTTGGGGGGGGTTTTCTCTGATCATGTAGGTCTACAGTCTAAGTCTGTCAACTTTGCTACAGTCCGTGGTCTTTTCTTTGGGGACAAATTTCTGCCATCTACATATTGCTGCGAGTACACTGAGTGGTGTTCATCGAATTCACAAAGGCTTGCTAGTAAATAAAATAACAGAAATAATGTTTCAGTCGTAGCTTAAATCAGACACAGAGGCCTCAAACTCCAAATTTCCTTAGTTAAGGGCAGCTGCAGGTATAGCCTGGGTGAGTCTGGCCCTCATCAAGTATTCCACATTTTAAAAAAAAAGTTTCAAGTACATGTACTGGTCTTTTTTTTTATAAGGGTACAGCTGATCTGTTCAGCTCTAATCTTATTCAGAGCATTAAAGAACATGAACATTTCATCTGCATCAGTCTCTTTGAGTAAGGTTTAGTCTCCCCATATCCTCCTCTCTAAATTTGGCTGTGATTTGTGTACAGTTGTTTTACTTGCCTTCATTTTTGTCTGTGGTTGAATTATTTTGTTTTCAAAGCATTGTTAACGCACTTTCTTTTAAAATTTGTCATATTTCTTGGTTCACAATCACATATATTATTTTATGTGTGCAATTGCTTCTTTGTTTTTTATCCTTTCATGAACTTTATAGTTAGTAGACCTATATATATATGCACCTTCTTGATGAACTCGACACAAGACCTGCGTGCACATTCATCATCAACTTGAAAATGTATTAGAACCAGGTGTGTATTTGTCATCTTCCCTGCTCATTTCTGACCATTTTCCATAACATTTAGCTAACATCAAATCTACGCTCTACTGTTTTATGTTTATTTTGCAAACGAACATGATACACTGGATGAGCAGAATAGTTTTTAAAATTTTATTTATTTATTGCACTGTTGCTTGATTTTAGTGTGCTTGTGTATTCTAAGCATTGTTAAGTTCAAGTGTTTTTGTTTTTTGTAGGGATCATTACATTTACTCATGTTGTTTGGAACATAATGTTCTGATTCTGAAGAAAATCAACAGTAAGGCCTGAACTGAACTACGGTAAGATCGATTTGGGTTATTGCTTTTGTGAAAGTAATTGTGACAAAAAATAATTACAAGGGTCTTACATCAACTCTTTTAGTCCCATTCTTTCAGACTAGTACTAGTACCTATTTGGCATCCTTTGTGTTATAGATCTCATTTTAACAATGTGCAAGTGAGTGTTGTAACTTGACATGTTTTGTCTCTGGCCCTGTGGAAATCATGGAAAATATGATAAATCATGACCCTTGAGGCTTAAGTTTGTCAAGTAGTAGAGGAATAATATAACGTTGTACGAATGTTAAACCTAATTTGAAACGAAATTCTGTTTTGTTTCAAATTTGAAAAAAATTAACTTTTCATCCGTAACCTTTGTTCAAACTAAAAATGTTTGTGTATTTGTAGAATGTACAGATATCAATAACGGACTAAGATGAAAAAGCCAATTCATCCAAGGTTTGCACAAAAGGTACCGTATACAAAGTTTTTCATTCAAACAACAGTATAGCATAGTATGTAGCGCTTGTAAATCTGCGAAAATTAATAGGCTGGACTGATGTGCTGCAAAGTGTTTCAACAGGAAAATGTCTCTCACGAGTAGATTTCAAAGCAGTTTGGGAAGAAACTTTGGTTGTCCTACCATTATTACCATTCAACCCAAGAGATGTAGACCCTAGTGTGCAGTCATTCACAGAAGTTTTACAACAGTGGGGTTATTCTCAGAAACTTTAGAGCACAGCAGGGCAAAGTTGATCCATGGTGATGCTGGGTTGATGGATGGATCTCTTCATAATGCAGTTATTGTTTGGAAGTGATGAATGGATGAGGAAAGAAGGAAAAATATCTACTAGAACTATAGTGAGAATGCTTGCACTGAGAACATTGATGTATATATATATTATAAATATATAAAAACACACACACTGCTGGAGGTCAAAATGTGACATATTGTTTGCTAGATTAAAATGTGTGTGTGTTTGTGAGAAGAGCAGGTCAGCAGCCTGCAGTGTTGTAAAATTCAAGATGTACACTCACTCTGTGTTACTGAATAAAAACCTGAACTATCTCCATATTGTTTTTCTTTCTCTTTCCCCTTGGCAATGAAAAAGATATAGAGAAATCTTGATGATACACAACATCCATATATCTCAGAGTAGTGAGATATAAGTATACATACAGTCTAGCAATTACGAAGTAAAATTGGCGGGACGCAGAAATCTTTTCATTGTTTAAATACAAAGATTAAGAATGCAAAAAAAGTATCTTCGCAAAGTGTGTGCTAGACTGTATGTATGCACCTGATAAAAACAGCTTTCTCCACATGTAGACTGAAGGGTACAGTAAAACCTTCCAACGCCGCGTCTGAAACTGCAGTATGCTTTGAGTAAAGAGAAGCAATAATGGTCATTTAGTGCTGAGAAAAAGTAAGACAGACAGAAAAACAACAGATGCAAAGTAAAGAAGTAGGACCTACCAGAGACACCCTCCAACCACCTGCACTGCAGTATGTGTAATTTTCAATTTGAATTTGTACTCTAGCACACATACACATGTTCGCAAGCACACACACTCACACAAACAGTCTCTCATCTTTTTAAATACCAGAACACATAATTAATCAACAGAATATGAAGCACTTTATAATATTTTCGTCAAAGTGAGAAAAAAAAAGCCGTAACCATTTCGTCAAGTTTGCAATGATGGCCTCCTGTTTATTTTCATGTTCATCACATTCATGGTGTTTTCCCATACATGAAATTTTAAAAGGAAATGTCCGCCCCCCCCCCATTTTCCTAGTTGAGTGGGAACCCTGATTATGGCTCAGAAATGGTGGAACCATTGGGTCTTTGGTGTTTTTTTTATGGAAATAGGATTTTATTTACAAAATTGATTTTCTTTACTCTATAAGTCTGTAGTTTGAAATGACATGGGCGGACATTTCATTCCTTTCTCCAGGCGCTCACAGATATGACATCATTTTGACCAAAAGTCTGCAACAATTCATCACAAAATATAAAAAAAGAAAAACAAAAAACACTTTTTTCAATATTTTCACTTGTATATTTCCAGCAAGTCCCACAGAAACGCTTGACAACATGAAGTTGATTTATGCTATTGGTAGGAAGGGGGAAAAAATGTTTATAGTTTCTATAAATGAAGAGTGCATGTCAATAACAATACTATCAATAATCATAATAGTCTTAAACTTGTCTCTTGCTGAAAGAAAACTGTCCAGTAGTAGAACAGCCATCGTGTCATTATGACCTCACAAGAACAAAATATCACAAAGCAAAACTGTCTACAATAACTTTCAGGTGGTTCAGATTTCCCTCTCTGTCCTACGGCCAGCACAAGACGCCAGGATAAGGACAACATTCGCTTCAGTGACAAGATAGACGGTCGGCTGAACCCTCAGAGCAAGGACATCTCCAAAACTTGTTCCCTCCCACTCATGAGGACGTTGTCTTCAGGGCTTTTTTCTGGGACAGGTTAATTTTGTCTCCCATGCTCAGAGCCATACCCTGTAGAGAAAAACACAGAAACATGATTACACATACCAAAATTCAGACAGCAGCAGATATTTTTTTCATTTTTTTCTAAATCATGTTCACAAAGAATTTCCCTCCATTCATGCTCTAAGAATTCATAGAGGCTGCCATGGTCCACTGGCCATGTGAAAGAAAAAAAAAAGAAAATGCAAGGCTAAATAATTCTACAAACATCACCTACCTAAAACCTGTAAGGGGTTTCAGACTTTTATTATCGATTTTAAAAAAACACTAAAAGTTAATAAATCATATTTTCAAAGCAAGGTTTGGCTTGAATCCACCAAAAATTTATTTGACTTTCTTTTTGTTATAATTTCAAATTCATGCACCCCTTTTCCGCAACAGGCAGGGCGTCCATGTACAAAAGAGGGTGTTTTTGTACTCGTAAAACCTTCACAAACATACCTTTTTCAATGTAACAGCACACAAAAACCTACAACTTCAAAAACAAAAAACTATATTCACTGCTCTAGTGTAAGACTGCCATTTTGAAAAGGGACGTATGAAGAAGTCTTATACTGAGCAGTCGACATGTTTTATGAAAGAATAAAGATGGAGCTACAGGAGAATAAAGTTTGTGAAAAAAAACCCACCAAAGTCAACCCACAAATCAGTGACTTTGCCTGCCTGCCCAGCAAGATCGGACTACCTACTGTCACTGTTCATTGTTGTGACCAGATCAACAAGTAAGACGCTACACTTATAGAGTCATCTTTATATACATGTATACTTAATCCCTTTTTAACTTTAACAGTACCATAGCTCTGTTAGCATAATTTCTCTTCCTCGTCTTTTTAACAACCACTTGACCTCCAGGTTCTACACATGTGCTGCTGCTGGCTGGCCGCCCATTTTTCTCACCTGACTCTTGGCCCGAATGCGCACGTGACCCTGCACTGGAGCCTCCTTGCCCAGATGGAATGGCTTCTCGATACTCAGATTGGCCAGGACATCCTCACCAAAGATAGAGCGGGCATACATGTTGGCCGCCATGAAGCCACAGTCCCCAGACAGAGCCTGTAGAGGGGAGAGGTAGGAGGAACAAAGAGTCAGACAACAGGCGTGAGACTTTCAGACATTTGATGAACATCTGGTAGTCGCTTGGACCTACATCATCTATTGCCAGAGTAGAAACTATAAGCTATAGCAAGAATGTGAGTAAAATAGCATTTGAGTAAAAAGAAACACAACACAATAATAGTCTTTTTGTGTCAAGTAAAAGCAACATCGACAGAAAGAAGAGTCAGAGGGAAAGAAAGTAGGACCTACAACATGTAATGGCACCTTCTCACCAGAAAAATGCATTAAATAAATTATATATATATATATATAAGCAGGTGTTATCACGATTCCTTCACTATACTTAAAAAGGAGGAGAGAACAGGATGACAGATGTTTGATAAGAAAGAAGGAGCAAACCACATCAGAACACCCGCCAACCACCCACAGGAAATACCTCTCTTGCAAGTCTACATGGGGCAGTTTCTTTTGGGTTTAAAAAAATTTTAATAGAGTTTTATAGCACTCGCAACACATAGGTCATATACATGCCAAAGATTTGAGGTGTTACTAGAGGGTAACATATAAATAAAATAAAGAGCAATGAGGACGACAGATGTTGGATAAGAAAAGAAGGAACAAACCACACCAGAGCACCTGCTGACCAACCACGCAGGAAATTAGTTGTCCATGACAATCCTTTTTCATTCAAGGGAAATCTCTTTGTTTAAAACATTAGTGACATCATTCACTGTCATTGTGAGTTTTCCAAAGGCAGAACAGTCTGGACAACTAAGCTTGTCATAATACAATTCCATCAGAAGCTGGCATCAATGTGGAGGTTGTGCCTTATAATGAACCTAAACTGTGTTGACAGCGACGCAAAAGTAAATAACAAAACCCAAAAGGAAGGCAGGATAATGAACAAATGCTGTTACTGGCTGGAATATAGGGTTAATAAAGACACAAAATTCAACTACACAGGTCGACTACAGGGCCTGCATACCCAAAGTAAAAACGAGAACAATATAAATTGGTAGCAACACGAAGAACCAAAAATAACATAAAATGCAGCATACATATGGAATAAAACGGGGGACACAAAACAAAACAAAAAAGCAACTGAAAATGAACAAAAGTTCAAAAGATAATGCTATATCAGTAAATAGATAACTTGGAAATGACTACGTATGCGAGGGCAAGGAATGGGTGAACTATGGTTTCTCAACAAATCACAAACAAGACCTAAAATACTATGTTTAGGGAGAGGGAAGGCGCATCTCTGAGGAGGTATGAACAACATTCTGTTACATCCAACACCACGGGGAGCACGAGAACATCAACCCTAGGGGACAAGATGGCTGGAGAAATGAGAGAGACGTGTCACCTTTGACCGGGCTAACAAATGTGGATTGAATTCTGCATCCTCATCCTAGAAGTGTGAAACAAAGTCATCAACTCACAACTGGTGACCACAATGCTACTAGAATATTAAGAGAACCTTCTCAAACATACCCACTTTAGTTTTATGGCAATATTTGTTATTTAAAAAAGAATACTTCAAGAGACAAACAAAAATGTTATCCTTAATTCGAATCTACTGGTCAAAATCAGAAGACACTGAGCAAAGACAAACATATAATATGACACTAAACAAATGTCAAGGAACACTTTCTTGTAAATAAATAACACCCTGAGCAAACAAACAAACATAAAAATGACAAAGCCTATCCCTGCACTATTCTGACATTGTGAATTTTCTTAATATAATAAAGTCTAAAAAGAAATTAAACAGGAAACAGTAAAAAAACAACTTGTCCACAGCCTCAATAGCAAAAAAATATCCCCACTACATTAACAGATCTTCACACACATACACACACGACAAAACATGCTAGATCTACTCCCATCAAGAAAATTGTCAGTTCAAGCCCAACACGAGACAAGTCAGCTTAATTTATCTACATAAACCAATTGGAAACAAAAGTTGGAAAAATGGCATCCTGAGCTATCTCGTCCAACGATTATAGGCCCAAGTTTTGTTATTTTTCTTAACCCCTTAACTGGTAACCATAAATCCACCCCGTGTGCTTAGGAAATTTCCACAGTGGCTGTGTATGACATGGTCTGCTTCTTCGAATGGCAATATCTCACTAACTATAAGCACTAGATATAGCAAAGTATAAATGAAATAGGAGAGTCTCTATACTCCCGAGGGTGATTAAGCAAGAACTTTCGGAACTGGGAGCACAACTGGCATACCCATATATCTTGAAAAATGAATTCCAAGTCTAAATATTTATTTTGAATTACAAAATTAGCCTTAAAAGTACAGAAATGGCCAATCTAAAAGTAAACGTATTCTTTTGCATAAATTCTTGAATCTGTAAAAAAGAAAAACTCCTGAGGGAAGCGAGCATTTATTGACATGCGAGTGTCTTTGCACATCCAAAGCAAATAACGATGACTACCAGTGCAATACTTGCAGATACAAAGAGAGAAAGAAGGGGAAAAAAAATCAACAGGAGACTCATTTCATTCACAGTTCGCAGATAATCAAAAGTAAGGCAATCTGACAACAATCTTGGATAAACTGTACATGACCGACACACATACCTTCTCGGGTGTGAGACATTTGAGGTTGGTGCAGGACATGACATGCTCCAGGTACTCCCGCAGATCTGAGATGTTGGTGTTGACTGTCACTTTGTTCTCCCACTCAAACTCGGCCCACATCTGTCGGAACTCTGTGTCGGTGCAGGAGGCTGGGACAATGTAGTCCATGATGTCAATGTGGATGTCGTTGAGGACCACACAGTTGCGATCGCTGGCCGCGCCGGACACATCATACACTGAGGACAACATGATGGCCACCTTGTTAGTTTACTCAATCTCATCTAAACCAGACGCCATCACTTGTCACATGCAGCCTACTGTGTACCTTAATTACCCACTGTCATAGGGAAATTTCATACTTGCTAACGGCCCCATTTAGAATTTTATGTCGCTTATTACAAGGGAAATATTCAAAATAGGTTGTCCGTACAGCTTCCAGTTTGGCCAAATCTTCCAGCTTCTGATATTGCAGTTTTGGAGAAAGGCCTTAATATACTAACCGCCATTTGAAATAAAACCATAATCAACAATCTATCTTTTGCACTTGAAATAACACTATAATTCTTGTCATCATCACCATAATCATCACCGACTAAACAATTCCTCTCTTTGTTGTTTTTCTGGTTCCATTTTTTATGAAACGTAACAATTTGCACAATGTCAATACATTTTACGTAACTTACAAATATTAGCACCAAAATCAGTTCACGGGACAAACAACAAAGGAACCAAAAAAATCCCCACTACAATTGATTTTTATTTTATACTCCTATAATGTCTGTTTTCTTTTGAAGGCATTTTTTAAAAATAAACGCTTAATTTAGGAAAAGTTAGATTTTTCTTTGGTTGAGGGACTAATGTTTAGAGATGGACTTTTTCTCAAAAGCAAGGTCTTCAAGGGGATTGAGGCAACATAAGGGCATTTCAAAAGTAGCAATTATTATGTCGTTACAAATGCCCTCCAATGACATGACATTTAAATGGTAATTACTTGAACAAGACATTTGGACACCTTGCTCTATGAGAATGAGCATGATTCTGTAGACCCAAATGAACCACACTGGTGCAAACTGTTGGAAAAAAATGTGCTCTTCCATAGTACAAATGACAATATTGTGTCTAAGCTACTGTGAAACAAACTTCCCCTATGAGGAGTAAGAAAAATATCATTTTTTATTCATACATCAAAGAAATATTATTATAGCTGTCACTGAAACACTAATCAACCACAACAAAGTAGCCTTGAAACATTCTTATTGTAATGCTGATCTACCTCAACAATGAATTCTGCGCTGAAAGAAATATTTTCAAGAGGTAAAACAGTAAAACAAAGTGTTTGGAATAAACAAGAAGACACAAAAATTGCAGAGATATATGTAAAAACAACCCCCAAAAAAACAATATCGAACAAAAAAACAGGAACATACCAATATTTCCAAAGATAATTCCATTCTCTGTGGAGGTGACCTTGACATTTGCTTTAGTATTGCAGAAGTCGTGAGGGGCCAAAGTCAGAGGCTGCGGCTTTTCCACCAATTTGAGATCACCTGCAGGGATGACAACACCAAGGACATGGTCAGCAACACTACAAGCAGCTACAGAGTTGGAACAACTTGAAAGCAAGAAATGTGTTTTCAATAAGTGTTACACAAAGGGGGGGGGGGAAGGTACATACTTAACTTACTACATTGACTTCACAGGAATACGAAAATGTTCAAGATTCTTTTAAGATTTTCTCAAAGGAACGAAGCGAACAACTATTCTATCAACAGCACCAAAAAACCCCCCCCACTTATTTATACACAGAATCAGCTGAGTCACCCACGGTAAATGACTGGAAAAGAGTGCCCACCTGTTCCGAGGTCTTTTGTAATTTTAAAGATATTTCTATAGCCTATGAGACAGTTACCCTAATGGTCTTACTTTTCCACTCTTCATGTATCAGTGAGTAAAATACAAAAGAAGTGGAACCTGAAGTGGGTATCTGTATTGCCTTCTAAGAGCAAGTATGGGAGCAGCAAGAACTTGCGTGCACGCATGTGTGTGAGGGAACTGAGTATATGAGGGCTTTGTGTGTGTATATGTGTGAGCAGTGGTGTGTATGTGTGTGTTTACATGTGAGCAATAGTGTGTGTGTGTGTGTGTGTGTGTGTGGGAATGTGTGTATGCATGTACGTGAGAGTGTGTGTGCGTGCATGTACGC
Source organism: Aplysia californica (assembly GCF_000002075.1). Lineage (NCBI taxonomy): Eukaryota > Metazoa > Mollusca > Gastropoda > Aplysiida > Aplysiidae > Aplysia > Aplysia californica. Next base: position 838,867 of record NW_004797416.1, read on the forward strand.
GTGTGTGTGTCGTGAGCATTTTTGTGTGTGTGCGCACACGAGCGTGCGTTCACGGGCGTGTGCGTACCTAGCGTAGCCAGCTCCAGGGTGAGGTTCTGGAGTGTGTCTGCCGTCTGATTCACGATGAGCACGTCTAGCACGATGTCGAACTGGTTGACATTCACGTAAGCCTCTGCATACACAGGATCAGAGAAACCAGTCAGCTGTGTGACCTGGAGGAATAAACGGAAGAGTGAATAACCCGCCTTAGCTGGTCCCTGTACAGACCACTACCATTTCTTCCTAGAGTATGCACAGAGCTATGACACAACACAAGTTATGTGTCCATCTTCTAAACAAATAAACCTGTCTAGGAAACTCACAGAAACACAAGAAATCTTTACGTTTGAGTAAAAAGAAGCACATCAACACAATGACAGTCACTTAGAGCAGGGAAAGAGTAAGACAAGACAGACAGGAATGAAAGGAGGAAGCGAAAGCTATGAGACCTATCAGTGGCACGCTCTAACCATCTGCATATCAAACTGAAGAATCTTCTACAGATAATATTAACCTTACTCTTTGAAGTCAGAAGGCATACAGGAAGTAATCCAGCTTTCCTCTACTCTGCATAGACTAGCTACCATTCTGTATAACTAATGGTATGGTTGTAAATGTTTACCACAAGTCAGGGCCAACCTGGGCTGGACGACACAAAGCATTCTAGCAGAAAGATAGTCGATAAAGTAAATTTCCCTCTGTAAGAACTGAACTCACATCATCTGCTTGCAATTCCAAAAGCCTAACCATCACATCACAGACACAAGAATGTCTATTCTGGAAAATGTTCCTATCAATAAACAGATCCTTACAACAATTCTAGAAAATATTCCGATCAACAGGCAAATTTATACAAATATTCAAGAGAATATTCATAACCATACACAAATTTTTCACCGTGGTCTGAAAAAGGAGGCCATCTAAATCTGCTTGCTTGACAAACACAGGCAGTTATAAAGTACTCCAAACCATTGCCATTAAAATGCCTACCTTGTTGAGTTTGGACGCCCCCAAAGGATCTCCATCTCTCTTGGCATTCCCGCCCAAGGCTTGAGACAGTGTCAGCTCAAACACATTCTGGGGAGAGACACACAGAAGAATTCTTTACATATACAGTAGTCTCCGCCTAAGATCCCACCGCTTACGATCCCGGTTCGCTTAAGATCCCGGTTTTTAAGAAAACAGAATTTTTACTATACAAAAGTCACCCCTAAGATCCTGTTCTGATCCACTCTGAAGGTCTACATTCGGCTAACATCCTGCATTTCTGATAATAATTTACGGAACAAACCAGCCGATCAACCAAGAGTGAAAAGTTGAGATCAATGAACTGTCCGTCGCGTCAAAGATCAGCCACTCTTGTGAGTGTGATCACATAAGCGCCATAAAACTCGATGAAACGGTATAATGTTTGCCCCAGATGGGATCGCACTGATGTGTGAACTAACCTACACGTTTGTTTTCCCTGAACATCGCACTCGCACCTGAGCTCTCCACCTAAACTTACATCACTTTGCTCCAGGCGGGATCACATCACACTGTGAACTCTCCCCTGACCATTGATTGCAGCAGTTTTCTCTTTTCCCGAGTTTGCATGCTAGACTGAATGTGGTCATAGCGCAGAGACGCCAACCACAGAAAACCAAAATGAGTATTGGGAAATATGAAAACGTGTATTTTCAGGGGAAAATGTGTATTCTCCACGACTGACCGACCAACCAGTAAAATGTTCAGGGTGTCAAGCAATATTTCCTGAAAAAATTTACTAGCTCAACAGCTCGAAAAAGGGAGCACACACGCGTACAATAAACATGTACCCAGTCAACAACATGTTAGTGTTCAATGTCGTACTGGGGTCTTGTTTGACTTAACTATTTCAGTCTGTTATGATATTTTCCTCTCACTATTATTATTTTAAAAAATAATCCTGATTTGACCGTTCCGAAGGGCCTTGAACAAGAACTTCGACTGTCAAGAACCAGGCAGGGTGTCATGATTCATATTATGAACTGACAGACTCAAATTATTGCTCAAACTCAGAGAAGAGCAATAACTTGAATGGCTAAAGTAAACCCGTGCACTGTGAGAGTTGTAACAACTGTGGGAGGGCAAGATGCAGTGACACTGAAAATCTGTCCGTCTTGAACAGAAAGCTACAACATATACTGTAGGTATAATTTACTATCATCACCCATCTAATGACACGCGAACATTTTATTTCAATTACACAGACTTGCAAAGTATGAAGGGTCCCGATTCCGCACACGGCCTGCACTAACGCGCTCTTTGCAGAGAGCTCTAATCAAAATTCTGAAATTTGCCTCCAAGTTTCTGTCCTCTGGTGTTGCCTTCACACCTTCTCCCTCCCCTCCCCCCCCCTCGAGTGTATAAAAAAAAATCAATAATCCCCTCCCGTAGTCCTATACTTCGCAGCGCCGTTACTCCCACCAAACACGGTCTTTGCTCACACGATGCCGCATTTATTTATGACGCGAATGCGCGCAGGTTCATTGACCGGTCACGATGGCGAGCCCGACTATAGCGTAATGGTGCGTAACGACAAAGGCGAGGGAACTTGGTCAGAGAAGGAAAGCTATAAACTTTTGACAGGTAAAGAGGAGGGGCAACTGGATAAGCGTTGATCTTGAGACTCACGATAGGATAATAAGTGAAAATGGCACGCCTCATGCCACTATGCAGTATGATAGGTCATCAAGGTTAACCACTTTTTGCTTGCCATATGTCATTAACCCACCCAGAGGGCATATCAGTTCATTTTAGAGTGGAGGGAAGAACATTTTACCGATTATGAGCCTTAACATGGGTCACCGTAGATTCTTCCCTGGGTTCATTAGCTAAGATCCCGGTTCGCCTAAAACCCTGCATTTTCCTTGCTCCCGAGCACCGGGACCTTAGACAGAAACTACTGTAGTGAGTTATCCACAAGTTCACTACCTGCCCCATGGTTTTAGTTTAGGTAATAAGAATTTTGTGGCACTAACAACACAAATAGGTCATATGAGTTTCAAAGATTAAAGGTTTTACTAGAAAGTAAGATACAAATAAAAGGAAAAGAGACGAATCATCTTGAAGTTATAATATCCATAGGAAGCTTTTTCAATTAGTAATGAGAAGTGCAGGAACAGCATAAAGCATAAAGCTTTCTGTTGCAGGGATATGCATTATAAAAATGCTATTTATTATCATTATTTATCATAAACAGTAGAGAGAAAGAAAAGAAGTAGCACCTAACAGTGGCACTCTTAGCCATCCTCTTGAAACCTAATGACTAAAGTACCACTTGATGGCTGGATGCATGACACAGACAGTCACCATTTTCAGTCTTTATTTGGCCATCACACTGTGAAGTCATAGCATTAACAGTACAGAACAGACTACTAGCAACAACAGAACAATGAGAACAGAGAGAACTAAAGATACCCAACATGCACAATACAATTGATCAGTACAGTTTTACGTGAATAGAAACGTATAAAATAAAAATGACGAAGAGTAGCTCAGGGAAAAAGCATGTTGACAGGAAGAACAGACAGTAGTATGAGAAAAAGGAGGAAGAACCTCTCAAGGGAGGCCTCCCCTTGACCGTACACACCCACACATACACACTTACACGCACACACAGATACCAGTGCAGACAACATGATGCCCGAACTCACCTCTCCACCAGCCTGGTCACTTCTGTTGATGAGCTGAGCAAAACTGATGGGGTCATCTGCGTGAACTTTGACCTCTTTTCGTCCTGCAGCCTGTTGATAACAGTGCACAATGTGAGAGTCCTTCCTGCAAGGTAGGCTTTAAATTTATGAACAAACTGTTTTGTTTGTGTTATTTTATTTTTTTTATAGCAGAGGGTTTCAAGGCGTTCGCAACTGCAAAAGGTCATATGAGCGCCAATGGGTGGGTGTCAACAAGAGATAAGGACGATAGATGTTTGATAGGAAAGAAGGAGCAAACCAAATCTCAGCACCCACCAACCATCCACAAAAAGCACTTTCTGCGGCTATAGTCACCTTAAGGTGAAAAGCTTGACACTAGTCCATCTGTAGGTTATTTAGTGACTAAAGCTAGACACTGTATATTATATATATATATATATATACCAAGTGAAAAAATATCAGACATCAGTTTAGATACTGGTCACCTCATAAAAAAGCCTGAAACTGTCCATGTACTGGTCATCTAGCATTAAAAGGTTGGGACAATTTGAGTCTTAACTTCTGTTGAGCATTGGTTTGTAGACAGAAGTGGTGTATTAGTAGTGAGAAGTCTTACTAATTTTGCATCAACAACTTCAGTTTCCAGAGGGGGGAATGTTAATTATATTTACACATTCACTGCCTAGTAGACAGAGAAAAAAAAGAACTGCAGAAATAGCATACATGAACTTCCAGACACAAAAAATAAAAAGCCAGAAACATCTAATCCTTGGTCAGGAGAAATGGACCAAATCACTCACCTGCTGCAGCTGTTTCTCCTCCTCTATCTTGGCAGCCAACATGAGGGACAGTGACCCACGGCAGGCTGTGTTGAAGATCTCATTCATCATGTCCGAGCGCTCCGCAAGAACACGCAGGCACACAGCTATGCGGTCAACATCGTCATCTGTGATTGGCTGTTGGAGGAGAGGAGGAACTCATGAAGAAATGAGTATGTGTGAGTGCAATAGTGCACTAGGAGGGTGTGCATGTGCGCCTGTGGGTGAAGATGGGGAGAGACAGAGTGAGAAAGAAACAAGAGTCAGTAAGGGAAAAAATTCTAATTCACTGTAGACAACTGAGAGGGAGCAAGTTTTTTTGGGTTTTTTAAAGTTTCAGTAGAGGTTTTACTACTGGCGCTTGCAACTGCATTAGGTCATATGAGCGCCAAGGGGTGGATGTTAACAGAAAGTCCTTACAGGGAATCAGACTTACTCTGCTCACTTCTCTTGCCTCAACAGCACAAAGTCTGCTTCGACTATCAAGGCACCCCGGAAATAGTGGGTCACAAGAGTGTGACAAACGTACAAAAGAAGTAGAGGAAAAATGACAATAGTAAGGATTAGGAAAGAAAAAGAAGCAGTTCCCTGTTGTAGATCAGGCACAGTTATGAGCGTGACATTGATGAATCAGCCCATTTACAATTCTACTGTGCATGAACGAGAAAGCCCCCCCCCCCCCCTGGGAATGGCCTAAAGACACTTTAGTCAGTGGCACTGCCCTGGGGGTAGGGAGCAAGTGTACACAAAAGTCTTTTCCTTACTTTTCCTTTCTCTTTCTGATCAGAGAGACAATGGACCTTCCGTTCATGTTGAACAAGAAATCCCTCAAGCAGATAATTTGATAATTTTAACTCACTCGAGTCTTTTCCTGCACTTGTTGCGGGAAGCCCAGCCGACCGCCTATGTCCAATCCCGCACCCCTTGCAAGATCAGTAATAAAACACAACAGTGTTTGTAATTCACTACGTAAGTTGCGGAAAACACCACATCAAGTATCATTTACTTTCTGCTGATCAAAATTCCGTTTCGGATCCTGTTTCCAAGTAGTAGTTTTTGTATAGCAGGTGAGTTTGAAAGCTCACATCAACTGATCCGTAATGTTTTCCTTCTGTCATTTAGGTCATGGAGTTGGCGTTCGTTATGCTGTCCGAGCAAACGCACTCGGTTTTGAGATTTATAACAATAATAACGCCGATTTTAGCGAGAATATTGAAAGCCACAACTCTTGTGCCCATTTTTTAAAGATCATAACACAAAAGCCATAAAAGATTTCTTTGTGATTTATTTTGCATGTTATTATTTTAATCTGATGTTTCTGTGATGTAATTTTGGTGTTTGTGGTGAGAGAGGGTGAATTTTGGTGTATTTTTTTTAAACCTCCAAAAAAGCCCATACTCCAGTGCTTGTGTTTCTAAAATACCCCACACTCAAGTGAGATGTAAAAAATTTTGTCCAGGGTAAATATTGCAATTCATTCTGCATAGTAAAGTATTGGCATAACTTACAAACCATGTGAGTGTAATTTTGGGTTTCAGAGACTACCTGGAAATCTTCAACTAAAATAAATATCCCCAAAGTGAGTTCCTGCCATTGTGCACAACTTGCTGACACAAGAGTATAACATAGAGTCTCCATCCATTGTCACACTCTTCTACAACACTTGTAACATCCACAATCTCCCAAGCTCACCTTTGTGGAGAGTCCAGACTTGCCCAGATGGATGATGGTGGCCATGATGAGCATAGCCTCCGCCACAAATGCCTGAAAGAACACAGGAAAAAACAAAATGTTTTTGTAGCTCAAGAGCAAGTAGATTTGGACTATGCTTTGATTGGGTGAGCAAAGAAACTGCAGAAGGAAAGAAGAGTGTAGGACCTGCCACCCTCCCTCATCCACATCACAGTCTACAAAAGGGTCTACACTTTATTAAAGTAGTAAGAGGCACAGCTAGCTACTAGGTAAGGCAAAACATACAACGATAAAACACAGTAACAACACAGAACTGACTCTTCACTTTTCAAAACTACAAATGTAGTGATATCAAATTAAAATGCTATTTGACAGTCAAATAAGAGTATTGTACTGTTATTACCTTAAAATAGGGGAACTCAATACTGAGTAGATTCGTTCAGTCATTTTACTTACGTTCTGTCGTTTCTTGTCTTGTGTGATTGCAATGAACTTGAGAGCCAACTTTGTGAGGGAAGTAGCGAGAGCAGCTCCAATAAAGAAGTCACCATCCATCATATCTTTACGCAGTGGTGGCCTGCAAAGAGAAATGATCAAATGGGGTTGAAATAACACAATTTTTAATTACTCTTTAAACAAATACTATGTCAATTTTCACTGCTCTAAAATAGACAAACAGTACTCCCAAAGAGTTTGAAGAGGAGGTGGAAACTATAGAGGAAATCTTGATATGCAAGAATAGCGTCAAGAATACTGTAATGACAAAAAATAATCCATATGCAGTAATTATTACAGTGGTATTCATAGACAGTAACGTAAAAATCTAACCACAAAAGTAAATGAATATGGGTGAATGTACTCACACTTCCTCTTTCTTTGCCACTGTTGTGGTGCTGAATGCACTCTGGGTAACATACGTCCCGTCTGCTGCAACAAGTCTCTGTACATTTCCGCCCATTTGCATTTCTGGAGGGTGAAACGAAAGGCAAATGTGACTTCAGCACGTCTAACGAAATAACCAGACAAGTTACAATGTCCGTTGTTTTTTGGGGTCTCAAGAGCAGAAATGCGTGCTTTGGGAGCATTAAATGATAATTATCATAAATACAAGGTTACACCTAAAACTGTATGTTGAAAAGTACCAAAAATTAAGTCAGCCCAGACAGAGCGGCGACAGGGAGCTGACCCCTGTGACCCCGACGTGCAGGGTTGGTGATTTTTTTTATTTTTAAAATAAAAATTAAAAAAATCGATGTTTTAATTTAAATCGGACATTTAAAAAATTTTTTTTTTAATGTCAACACAGTTTGGGATTTTTGGTGGCTAAAAGTAAGTTCTTTTAGTGCAAAATGCATTGTCTTTATTTTAACTTCTGATTAATTTAAGCCACTGCAATTTTAGAAAGCCTTAATCTGCTATATCAGTGAATTATGGCTACAGACAAAAAATGAAGAAAATGTCAGTCTAAAAGGAAGGGGGGGGGGGGGGGGGTAATTATGCATAGATAAACTTGCATTTTATTACAGTGTGTGTGTGCGCGCGCGCTTGTGTTTGTCTAAAAAGAAAAAGAAAATGCTAATTTCAATTATGAAAAAAAAAGTAAATTGAATACAGTATTATATTTTTTACTACTTACAGTGACAGGGGGGAAGCAGACTTTTAAGCATGATTATTTTAGTCTACTAAACCTTATATCTGTTTTATAAAACCAAGGAAAGGAATTCTGAATGTTTAAAGATGTAAAAACAGAATACATTTTTTTAAAGTGATTTAAATCACTGAGTTTTATTTTTAAAATCAAGTTGATTTAAAAAAAGAAAAATCAACTGATTTAAATTGACCTGATTTAAATCAACCCAACCCTGGTTTTCAATTATGAAAAAAAAGTAAATTGAGAACTGTATTATTTTACAGTGACGGGGGGAAAGCAGACTTTTAATTAAGCATGATTAAACCTTATATCTGTTTAATAAAACCAAGGAAAGGAATTCTGAACGTTGAAATATGTAAAAACTGAATACATTTTTTTGAAAAGTGATTTAAATCCCTGAATTTCATTTTAAAAATCAAGTTGATTAAAATATAAAAAAATCAACTGATTTAAATCAACCCAGCTCTGATTTCAATTATGGAAAAAAAAGTAAATTGAATACTGTATTATTTTACAGTGAAAGGGGGGAAAGCAGATTTTTTAGCATGATTATATTAGTCTACTAAACCTTATATCTGTTTTATGAAACCAAGGAAAGGAATTCTGAATGTTGAAATGTGTAAAAACTGAATAAAAATAATTTTTTTAAAAAGTGATTTAAATCACTGATTTTTATTTTTAAAATCAAGTTGATTTAAATTTTAAAAATCAACTGATTTAAATCAACCCAACCCTGCCGACGTGATAAGGCGCTTGGCGGGAAACCCCCCACTACAACTCCACTGCCGGTGCGCCGTGCTGAGTATTGACCAAGCTCAATAACCTACAATGCCACAATGAAAAACTTCTAAAAGATTCAGGAAAAAAATCAATAAAAAATTTGATGATACTAACATGCAGGGATGTAAACAGGTTTTGAAAAAAGAGCCGGAAAATATACGGCACACACGCACTGTCTGAAATAAGAATACATTGAGACTAGATTATATTTGTTTCTTTCCCTCTATTAAAACAAATAATCTCTATTTAGTATATGTAATATGTACTGTTTATAGTAGACTTTTGTTAAAAGCTGAGGCCCAAAAGGCAAGTCGGTCGGGAAAAAAACAGGAAAAGCCGGAAGATTTACATCCCTGAACATGAGCCCAAATCATGAGAAAAGATTTTTTTTTAATAGTCATGTTACTCACCATCTTCCTTGACTTCCCCAGCAGTTTTCTTGATCTCATCATCCACAATAGGAATCTGAAGAGAAAAAAAGAGTTACAATAATGTTTCTTTAAGTATTACAATACCACACTTGCAGAACAAAAGCAAATAATCATGATTGTTCTCTGAACAAAATATTTTCTTTACAAATCGCAACAGGTTCCAGGGGGCTGACGTTAACTTTCAAGACATTGTTACATTATGTTTCTACCCAACACACATCCAGCTCAGACAGGGAATACCTTTTGGATAAAGGTCTGATAACCCCACAACACACACAAAGCTCTGAGCAACTTAAGCTTGCATTAAAATAAAGTATATAAAATGTTTGGATGATCTTCTTTTTATGAAATTCTTATTAATCCTTAATCACAGGAAATTCCTGACACTGGCATTATCCATGGTCATTGGACGGATAAAAGACCACCTAGAGTTCCCTATTCACCATGACCCACTCTCTCATCGAACCCCTAAATATAAGCAATATGCCCAACTGATTAAACTTTGAGACTTACATCTCCAAGCGACTGTCTGACCAGGGTCATCACACTCTGGATGTCATCGGAACTGGTGCAGTATTCTCCCAGAATCCACAGGGCTGCTCGGTGAATCCTTGAATAACCACAAAACAGACAAACTTTCACTCCTCTATACTGTAGCATTTTCAGAAGGTCATTTTTGCAGTTTTATGTCTACCAGAATATTTCAGGTCATCTGGATTACCTTGCGCTAGACACACCCAGACAAAAAGCAGAGCATAACTGTTATGAGTATCTGCAGGCTTTACACTTTGAATGCTTTACTAGCAATATATCTCAAGAAGATTAGTAGCTTCACTGTGTTTTTGCACTGTCTTGGGAGAGGGTAATTGCAAAACAGATATGCTGTACAACAAAAAACCCATAAAGCTGTACATTGTTATTAGCCTCATCACAATAATACTTAATCCTGTCCACAGATAAAAAGAAATGCACATCACAACAAAGATCAACAAGGAGAGAATCACAGAAAAAAGTCAGATGCAACTTAATCAGGAAACGTACTTCATGGACTTGATGGTACCAAACACATCCAGGAGTTTCCTGATGACAAGTGGTCTCAGCTGGTCAAAACGTTGCACTGCCTCACGGATGAACACTAGTACATCTGCTGCAGCCAGTTCATTGGTGTCTCCCAGAAATTCCATCAACTGAAACGACATACACAGAAAATTATAAGCACTTCTTTAAAAAGTTTAATGATTTGAATGCACCCAATCAAATAGATGCTCGTCAAGATCACACTTCCTCCAAGGTTGAAGCAAAACCAACTGAATACCTGGAATCTAGTTTATTTGTTTCAGTAAGAAACATGAACTGAAAAGATCAATTCATTTCACTCTGTTCATACTTCAATTGTGAATAAACTGATATAACAGAGGTAGACTTTAGTTTTATCAATACTTTTACAATCAGTCAATACACAGCTTTTAAGCTTTTTTTCCCTCGCTGTGATTTTTTATTGATCAACTTAAAAAGCCATCGGATTTAAAATCTTGGATACCCATACAAAGAAAGTCATTTCGAATCAATAAGCAGCCAGTCTTCAGCTGACTAACACAACCACTGAGACAAAATTATAAGCACCGAGAGTTCCCTTAGAAAGAAAAAGTCTCACCACAGGGATGATGGTTGCAGCCACGTCTGGGAACTTGACACTGCACTGGTGGAGGGTACGAACCAGCAACTGCCGGTACTTGCCTGTGTCTTCGTGCTCTACATTGTTTGTCTTCACTACCTCTTTCTTCAGCACCAACACCATCTGCAGAAGATACATAAGGGAATCTTAAATTTCTTTCCCAAATAACAGTGCTCACTTAATGTAGCATGAAATGGAATCTATTAAAGCACATATCAGAAACATCCATAAAGGATGCTACTACTAGTCTTTTTTTTTACTTTTCTTTCTCACCGTTTGTTTCTGTCTGCCTACCTAGCTCTTTCTTTACACTAAAAGACCATTATGGTGTTATTGTGTTTTTCTTCATTTCAACTCAAACAAAAAAGCGACAAAGAAAATTTTAAGAAGACAACAATTTGACATATATCAATGCTGAATTGCAAAAAATTCACCAAAGAAATAATCAATGCAATGAGTGGACAAACCTCTTCAATGTTCCGTGAAGTGGTCAGATCCAGGGCCAGGTTGAGAGTCTTTTTCCTCACTTCTTGGTCGGGAGAGCCCAGCACCCGCAGGATGTCCATCACAAGATCCTGAAAAAATGACCGACAGACATCCATGTACAATATATTTTTTTTTTTTTAAATACATAAATCTTGCATACTTGGCGGCCACTCCAAATGTAACAACCTCCTGGAAGAAAAGACATTCCCAAAAACTTTTTTTTCTCTTCTTCAATGAATTACAAGAGATGAGTGTCTTTTTTTGCAGAGAAGGTCACAAGAACAAACTTGAGTACAAAAAAGCTGCGAACTGCTATTATTTTCTCTAAAGTTTGCCATGCATATGTTTATGTTTCTACAAGACAGACATATATGGTTTAAGAAGGCTCTCTTCAAAAACAAATTCATTTCAAGTTTCCTCTGAATTTGTTCTTGCAGTTGGACTATAAAGTTGTGCTCTTATTTGACTCTAAACTGACACACAAGCGCTATATTGTCCTGTCACTCATCATGTAAAGTAGGGTCAAACAGAGTTACTCATCTTTCTTTGGACAGTCACAATATGCTCTGACCAGAGAGGATTAAGTGGCCAATGCTTCTTACTCAAAGATTAGGGGTTTTTTTTTAAACATGTGAAAAAAATCAAAAGCCGTCTATCAATTACACTTACATGAATCTAACATGAAATCTGGGAGACAAAAAGAAATTATTTTAACCACAGGACTTTCAGACCCTCTCTGCCACATGTGGGTTTGTACATGCAAACAACATAACAATACCTATTTTTTTTAAACTTGTTATCATCAAGACAGACAGTAACTTGGCCCTTTGGTAGTGGGCTGAGAGAATACATTCCTGGAAATAAGAAAACAATTCAAACTCTGACCACCTTCAACTCTTTCTTGGCTAACTGGATTTAAATACAGTGCACCACAGTGGTCTCATAGGCAGGAACAAAACCCTGTAGTCAGAGCCTCACCTGTAAGACTTTTTCGTGGTTCAGGTCCTCCTTGAGAGCAATCAGTCTGTCCAAGACAATAAGCTTGACATTGTTATCACTCTCCTTCACAATCAGCTCGATGTAACAACTTGCAGCAGCCTGGAGAGACAGCATGAACATTTGTCACCATTCTCCAAAACTATCTAGCAATCTGATTCCCTAGCACAAAATAAGAAAAATCTGATCACTTTCTATTACACTATGAGGTTACTATCACTAAAATTTTAAGCAGCTGAGTTTAAAGGAGTCAGTATCCCCATATCAGAGACTGTTTCTTCAGCTATAGAACTTTGTGCAACAAGGAGTATACACACATTCTACTATGGGCTAGGATCAAGGGTCTTACAGCTCACGAAAGCAGAGACAAATATGACTAACAGAAGCATAAGTTTTTTTATATTACGAAAGTTAGAAAAAAGCCTGACTTTTTACTACATCACAAGCATGTCTTTGAACCATCACATACGTCTAAGAAATAAAATCATGCAAAATTTCTCAACAGAAAATAATTACTCTGAAATGAATGCTTCTATACTTACCAGATCCCTTTCATACAGAAACAAGCAAATTATTATATTTAATACATTTTTCTTTTGTGTGTGTACAAAGTATGCATACCAGTTGAGCGAGCCACTGACTGCAAAGCTAACATGCTAAACAGGGGCCAGGCTCACCTTGATGGCTGTGGGGGCACTTGACAGAGTGACCAGTGTGCCCGCCGCTTCATATCTCACTGCTGGACTGGATGAGTTCAGCAGGTTGTAGATGCAGCGGATGAACCGAGCTCTTTCTCCTGGATTTGCATGACAGACCTACGCAACAAGATTAAACCGTGACAACTTACAGATTGTTTAAATTAGGAGAAGAACATCAACATAATAAGAGCTATTGAGTGCATAAAAAAGAAAAATATTAACAGATGGAAACAACATAGGGAAAGAAAAAAAGGAGATAGGTCAACAACAGCACGATATTCACAATCCTTATCCTTTCCATTACGCCAGTTTGCATATATAATGAAGCACACTGAAATTATAACAGCCATTAAATGCATGGAAAAGGAAAAATAGATGAAAACAACAGAGGAAAAGGAACGAAGAAGGATCTACCAATGATGAACACTTTTACAGAGCTAAACAACAATGCTGCAGAAATATCAAAAGTTTTTAGGAGTCCCAGGGAACAGGAAAAGAAAATTGGAATGAACAGGCCTGCCAGTAGAGTTATTGTGAAGCTAGGAGAGCCTTCAGCTTGCAAACTCTCAGGTGAATGAATATCCGCACACAATTCATAATCCTTAACAATTTTTCACTCACTTTGTAGATGAGCTCCACAATAACCAGTTGCAGGATGTCCCCAAACGATGTGACCTGGTCAATGCAGCTGCTCAGGTAGTCAAGGGCTCGCTCCTACGCATAACAACACAAAGGGCTGATTATGAAACAAAACCTAAAACTAACAGATATACCACGTCCAATTACTCACCACAGGACACAAACAACTCTTATTCATCAAATCTGCAGTTCTTTTGTTTGAATCCATAAAAATCACACCTAATTAAAATGTTAAAACTTTTGAAAGTACAGAAATAGCACTCACAACACGAAACAAAAAATACAATGAGATAAAAGATAGTTTCATTTTGTAAAAATTTAACGACACTTGCAACTGCATACGGTAATATGAGAGCACTTTTTACTATAAAAGAAAGACTTTAATTACTTTAACTTCCGTTGCCATGTAGTAACTGGCTCTAATGTACATACAAGTCAACTTAAAAGTCGGAAGCTTGTTAAGTTTAGTGAGAGTTTTATGGCACTTGCAACACAATTAGATAAGAGCAAAAGATTAGAAGTGTTAATGGATAGTAATATACAAATAAAAGAAAGAGGAGAGATAAGGACGACAGATGCTTAATAGAAAAGAAGGAGCAAACCACACCTCACAACCCACCAACCACATACATAAGCATCTTCAAAAATACACAATAAAATTGGCCACTGTTTAAATTTAATAGCTTTTTAAAAGGTAACCAACTTGTGTAATTCAGAGAGAGAATTTAGAGGCACAACTTTAAACAAATCTACAAAACCTACTTGATCAGCATGTATAAGCATCATGAAGGCATTCCTCTTGCAGGACATATCTTGCTCTCCCTCCAAAAAGTTGTGAATCAGTTCTGGTGCATCAGGAATGAGGAACTCGAAATTTCTAGAAAGATAGAAGGAACATACTGTCATGAATCAGAAAGATCTCCACAAAAATGTTTACAAGATTATTTTTCCGTTAAACCTAAAAGAGAATTGTCCAACTCCTACCCCCAAAGCCAAGCCAACCAATATAATGGCAATAGGCTATAAACTATAGAAAATCACATGGCAACAGTATAACAATGAAATTGTACCTGTAGATTGTGTAAATGGCCAGGACAGCATTTCGCCTGACATATGAGTGGCGGTGTTCCAGACACTGACGGATGGCAGGCATCAGTGGCTCGAGGAGCTCTGGTTCCTTCAACTTGCACAGAAAGCGCAAGGTGGATCCTCGGATAAACTCATTTGGGTGTTGCAAATCCTAGAAGAAAAAGAGTTCTAAGTAAACGAACCTAATTGACACTGTGATATTTTTAAAAAACAAAACAATAACAACAAAAAGAATCACAAGCACTCACAAAGAGCCTCATGTAAAGACAGGTAACCAATAAAATCCAGCCCAAAAATTTCTGAAATGATAATAATACACTACATTTTATAGATGCCCGTGGGGAAATTTAAGTTACAATGGCAACATACATACATAAAAAAATAAATACATATCAAACACAGAAATATACATACAAAAAATACAAAATACACTATATTACACCAATGGAGAACAATTTTATAAACGTGCCACAGCTAGTCGCCACTGTGCAGTGCACTGGATTTTTTTTAGCTGGGTTATCCTGTCCAGCTCAAGAACACACCCATCTAAACTCTGTGTCACAAACGCCTTCTTGACATTATTTTTTAAGTCAGCACTCTCTACTCACTAAGCCACAGGTGCCCCGGTAAAGAGAATCCATATGACAACAGAGATAAAAATATATTTTTGTAAAAGCTTTTTTACAGTTCCATCAAAAGTACAGTTCACAGAATACACATGTGAATTTTTATGCTCAAAATATTAGTATTAGGTACTCCAAGGCAATTTCAGTTTTAAACATTTATATTCTTAACTGTTCAGAAGACTCACCTTTCTGTAAGCATCACAGACCAAGATAAACTCTTGCAATAGCTTTCCCTCTGGGGTGTATTTTGGGACCACCTCCCAAAAGACTAGTAGCAGTTTCTTGACCATGTGATCTTGCATTGGCATCACAAAGCGGATGATGATCATCAACAGGGATGGCATCTTCTCTCCATTCAGAATCAGCTGAATTACTTTCTTCAGAGCTTCAATCTTAGTCCGAGCATCACCTGTCTCTGGATACAACCACAAGAGAAAGTTTAATTGTACCGTCTTTACAATGGACCATGGAAATGAAATACTATAAACAACAAACTGGAAAAAAAAGTTTTTAAATTCATTAAATCAGTTCTAGGTAAAAGTTAATTTATTTAGTGTTTAAGGCCATTGGCCCACATCACATCATATAAAACACTTACTTGTTAAGTAAAGTTTCAATAATGAATTTACTAACGTATTTACTTAAATCACTTCAAAGGAAGAAAAGCATCACCTATACCAAGTGATATACAACCATATATCAAATAAACCGGTCAACAAAGGCAGGTCTTTTTCTCAGAGCTACTCTGAGACAGAAAACAGATGCCTCACCTCTGAATGAAAATCTCAAGCTAATTGTAAAGTAAGTAAGAGAAGCAGAAAAATATTTAACACTTTAATGAAGGAAAAAAATATATATAAATACATTGACAAACATATAGTGCCTACTAAAAGATGTTTTATCAAGTAAATAAGCAAAACATTATGTTACCTAGATCTGTCTTGAGTTGCAATTCTGTGGGAAGCTCTGCACCCATTGGTACATTTATCAATGTGTAGCATGGCTGCTCTGCAATGGAGGCCATCTTGAATTTGAGTACTTCCTGAGCTGCTCTGAAATTTCAGTGTCCACTCCTGGAAAGAAATGTTTCAATACAGAATATCATTATGTTTTCTAAAAATATCACCTTATGACTCATAAGAGTATGAAAACATTTCCAGAGACTAACAAATTACATACATTTGTCTATTTAACCTTGAATTATTCAAGTATTCAATTTCTGATGTAATTCGGTTGGCAGAAGAAGAAAAAAAATTCAACATGTATCAACGGGACTAAGCTAAGCTGCGCTTAGAACTAGACAAAGTTAATATTAAATGCTTTCAAGGAAGGACTTCCATAACGAGCAACCACCCCAACAAACACAATTTTGAATAAAGAAGAGACCTAACCCTTCTTCTAACCCAACCTTTAACCCTGGAAGGGTGCAGGCCCTATATAAAGAACGCGAGCCGGGCTACCCGGGAAGCGCGCAGGCTCTATAAAGGGCTGACCTACTTCGATCAGGAAGCGCACAGGCCCTATATAAAGGGCATAGACGCTGACCTTTTTCAATGGAAAATTTTAATATTTGTTGAGCCGAAAATGGTAATTTTTTAGTAGCAGGTATACATCTCTGGTATCTCAGCTGATATCCCCCCCGCCAAACCCCCATGTTTACAACCGATAGGCCGTGGCAGCGGGCATTTTTGGCAGGTTAATTCGGGTGAAACACTGAGCGCTTCTAGGGTTGAGGCCTTTACCCATACCTTCTATTCTACTGTTTCATAGTGGCCGCTCATTACGGAATTCCTCCAGCTCTCAATTGTTAAAGTAAACCCAAGCTGAGCCATTCTATAATTAGCAACTTTTTTTCTATCAAAAAGAATTATTCGCACTCAGGGTGAGGATAAACTGGATATTATTCTCACCCATGGTGAGAATATAATTGATACTATGGCGGGGTGAGAATAACGACAGCTTACTATTCTCACCCGTTTTTTTCGTTTCGGGCATCATAGTATTCATAGGGCCCCTGTCACTGAGCGCTTCAGGTGACAAAACTCGCCTCCCTCTCTCACTCCCCTGAGCCTACTTTTGGCTTAATATTCTACTATATATTTCATTGTGCACGCGCAGAGAAAACTCGAGTTTTTTCAGTCTTCACAATGCGTGCACAGGTCAGTGTTGAATGTCAACTTGCCACAGCTGATAAAAACAGCTGATAAAAACACTCTCGATGATCCCTTGTCGGCAAACGTGTGATGGAAGTAAACAAAAATGGCAGCTGCACAAACTGACGCATTCAAGCAAACGCAAAAACGCAATTTGAGGCTAAAAACAAAGGAAAACAAAAGTGCACGCACCGAGAAGGCGCACGCGCAAGGGGCTACACCACTGTAGATAGGCACTTGGATATCGGCCCGCGCGGCCCGAGATTTTCGTTCACCTGCGGCCGCCGCGTTTTGTGTCAGAAATCGGGCCCCGTGAGGGGGGTACCTATTTGTTTTGTTTCGTTTATAGTGTTCTTTTCAATTTATGGATTACTTCCGCCTATCAAATTAAAGAGGAAAGAAAGGCGCGTATTATGGCGTTTTCCACTTCGGGATCGGTTGTGTGTGTTCGGAGTTACAAGGAGTTAAAAATAAGGTAAGTTCAAGCCTTTATATTTAAAGAGTATATCTTTTTTTTTTTAGGTACTCCTCACAGTCTTTTCTTCAACCTTTTATCTCTTTTATTTGTTAATTTCAATGTTGTACGTTGAGGCATAAGCGTGTGAGCCCTAATTTAAATAGGTCACTCTCCATGAATGGGCATGACCTATTATCGATCGCGCTGCTGAGCGTGAACCGGGAGGTCATGGCGGCCATTGCGGAAAGCGAACTTAACCCACGCTAACGTGTATTGTTGGCGTTTATTACCTCTTAAACGGCATTGAAGAATGTTTTATAGTAGAAGATATGATTTATTTTAAATTTTGGAATGTAATATGTATCACTGTTGTATAGTTCTTATGAATTTGAACCATGTAACAATCAGTAAGGAGTCTTGGGTGGGGGGAGGGAAATGTAACAGCCTTGGCCTTGTTTTGTTTCTGTGTTACTGTCACTGTTAGACCATCGATTTCACGCAAGTTTTTACTTCTTTGTGTGCTTATATTGTCTTTAAATATTTTTTCTTCTTAATTGTTTTTGTGTGTGCTTGTTATTTAAATATCTCTTTAAATTATCATGTACTTTGTCCAGTTTGTTTTAAGATAGATCTACATGTTTATTAGAAGATGTTTTTTCTCTTGTCTAGTCATCTACACCCTTTTACTAGAGTTGTAGTGTGAAAATGTCAAATTTCCATCCACTGCTCACAAATGAATTTATTTACTTCATTGATGAATTCATTGCTTTGCTTTTTTTTTTCTTTCCACAGCCCCTGATCACAACCTGCCACTGTTCCATTGGATTTATTGACAGCTCACCAGAATAAATCCTGACTTTAATTAAAATCCAGAAATGCTTGCGGAGTTGGTCGAATTCACAGAAAAACTTGTTTGAACAAGTTGCAAAAAAATTGAGCACTTAAGAAAGCATTTGTTGCAGACAAGGAAAAAAAATTGACATTAATTTAACAATATCAAGTTGGCAGACTGGGTGAACTAAACAATTGCCAGAAATAAAGAAAGAATAAATAAGTATCGTGACACAATTGCGTGCTTCAAAAAAAAACATGTCATATTTCACAACTAATTGTCTTTGAAGAAGTTGAACATTTAAATAAACACAATAAAAATATAATGAAAAACTTGCTGAACAAACTGAAGTAATAAAATTAGAAGAGACTATTGTTTAACTTACAGGGCAATCTCATGAGTTAAAGATGTAAAAGAGAAATCAAAGATAAAGACAGAGTAATTGATCATTTACATGACAAATTAAAACATGAAAGAAACATTCTAACAATAACATGCAAAATGAATTTAAAAAACAGTATTATCATGAATTAAGGTAGACTAAAAACACTAGTTTGCAGCAGCTGTAGACACAAATGTTAACTTTAAAAACTTCTATGCTCATCTTATTTTAGGCGACCAGCTGTTTTGTTAAAATATATTTTATTTTTTAATCAGTTTTTTTGTTAATTCTACTGATATTTGATATGTAGATGTTCCAAAAGAAAGGCCTTAAAAAGACCTTCAAAACGATACCTCAATTATTGATGTAGCTTAATTTATAAGAAAGTTATGGCAAAATATATTGACCGCAGGACGGTGCGGTCACGTTACACAACACAGTGTTACATAATATTACCCAATATTACCCACCACGACATATTTTAAAAATCTCGTCTGACTGTTATTTTGTCCTCAACATCACAAGGTTTCAGAAAATGTTTGGTTTTTGCATGTACGCAGCAGCATATTGAAGCAGCTAACATTTCCCTTGTTGTCCTTGCTGTTTCGATCACAAAAATTGCCTTTTTTTTCTATATAGATGTTATCCCCTCGAAAAGATCTTTAAAATGCCATATCTCAAAAACGGTTCAACATAGAGCAATAACTAAGGTAGCGTTGGAATCGTGTCACTGAGCTCTTTGCATTGGTATTGTTTTTAAAGCAATTTGAAAGCTTTGAAATTTTTATCCAAGTGCCTACTGTAGATCTAGAGTGGTGTCGCCGGTACGCGTGCACTTCGCGATCGTTGAACGTATTTTCCGCCATTTCCGGCTTTGTACTTTCGTTTTTAGCTATTCCATTCAAGAAACTATTGACCTATAAAATGGTCTTGCTCATAGTCGCCAGATTTCTTAAACGTTGTGTGCCGAACAGTTTTTCCAACCTAGGGTGTTGTCTTCACTGAGCGTGCATTTCTTCTCAGTGCGTGCATGGGATTCTTCACTGTGCGTGCACCCATATATACACGTTGAAAGCCAAAAGAAGAGGAATCTGATAACATTACTGCATTAAATGACCACACAGGAAGATAACAAGTCACTTTAGAAGCAAAGTAAGGCAATTTTAATTAGAATCTAAACTAATTTAATTTAGGGGGTATAAATAGTTCAAATACATAGTGAAAAAAAATCAAACAGAATTTTTCACAACTAAAATCCACATTTTCCTACTCTTCATCACTCATTCCTCTGATCTTTCCATCTTTCACACAGTCCACATGCCACCATCCATGACATTCTTCAAACTGCAACCAAATAATCTCTAAAATTGAGTCTACTTTTTTTCTTAGTATTCTACTATATATTTCATTGTGCACGCGCAGAGAAAACTCGAGTTTTTTCAGTCTTCACAACGCGTGCACCCCCCCGATCCCGAAACCTGCAATACAACTTGGCATAGAACTCGATAAAAGGTCACGTGAAACACTCAAGGAAGGAGTAGGCACATTTTTTAAGCTAGGGGGCGCGCACAGTCTATTTGAACCAATCAGAGGCAAATAGGTCATAAAAACTAGTTCACAGGTCAGCGTTGAATGTCAACTTGCCACAGCTGATAAAAACACTCTCGATGATCCCTTGTCGGCAAACGAGTGATGGAAGTAAACAAAAATGGCTGCTGCACACACTGACGCATTCAATCAAACGCAAAAACGCAATTTGAGGCTAAAAACAAAGGAAAACAAAAGTGCACGCACCGAGAAGGCGCACGCGCAGGGGCTACACCACTCTAGATCTAGATCTATATATTCTAGACTATTCTTGACTCTTGCCCAGAGTATATCTTGTTTATATTATTGTGGTCTAGCAGTTTATACTATAGCTTAACGCCCTACCGTAATAACTGCACTGTACAGTAGCAGTGAAGCAAGCTGGCCAGCAGACAAGTTGTTGAGTATTTTTGTTTCTCTGCTGGCATTGATGATTGAAAACAGTGAAAATCCCTCAAGAAGTAGAAGGAGCTTCCTTCCACCCAAAATCTTGCAAAGGCACGAGTGCCTGTACCATCAATAAATACTAAGTATGCATTAACTTAAACGTACCTGTTCAGTAGAAAGGAGAACGTCAACGTTAAATTTTAAAAAAATAAGCCGGTTTTCGGACTAGCTTTCCAGCTAAGCCTTAGCCTAAGCGACGGATAATGCGATGAGGTGGAAGCCGGAAGCTATTGTATGTTGTTTCCGGTGAGCCAGGTTTTGAAGTGTAGGCCTAATGACAAGTAAGTTATCTCAGTGTTGCTTTCTGTGGCAAAAAAAGAACCATAGATTTATCTGCTTCCCCTTCGGTATCTATCCAAAAAAGAAAATGTGTGAAATATTTATGAAATATTTCACTTTGTAAAGTTTTTTTTGGTCTGCAGACTGCATTTCTTTACAATAAGATAGTTACGTACTAAATCCTATGTGGCAGCTAAACTGACGAAATGTTTTCGGATTTCCACCGTGGCAGAGTGGCAGATCCTGCTTCTCTTGTCAATCGGATCGGTTCCTACTTTTTTAGTTGCTCTTTTAATCTCCTTGGTTGCTCCTAGCTCCCCCTTCCATCCTTTCTTTGGCTATATTACAAGTACATGTATTAGCAATTGCTCCTGTTAGGCCCAGAGTCATGCCTAGAATCTAGATCTTCTCGGTTTTTAGATTTTTAACAAAACATTTATTTGAAACATTATATATTTTCGGTTTTACACTCTGACCAAGAACGAACACACATGATACATGTACAAACACACACACACGCACACACACACCAACACAAACACATACATACACCCACACACACATACACACACACACACACACATATATACACACACACACACACACCCACACACTAAACTATAATTCTAGCATCTTCGTTTATTGACTCTTTTTGGTTCAAAAGTTGCCACCAAAAAATGGCAAAAGTTGCCATTATTTTTCAACACGTATAGCACTATATGTAGATAGAGGTAACTTAATCTAAAGTCTAAAGCACCAGAATTTCTTTTGCTCTGTTGTAAGCATTCAGAATATCATTTGTAGCCGCACAGAGTGTAAAAACGTGAAAAATAAAAGTTTTAAAACAAAATTAAATTGAAATTAGAACAGCACTTCATAAACAACCGCAAAAATTAACAGGGACCTAAACTTGTGTAATTCAAGAAAAAGTACTAGATAGGCCTATTAAATATAAATTATGGAATCGCACATAAGGGGCCTGCCAGTGTTAGTGTTCGATTTTGGTGGAGACACGTTCTAAAGATTCTAACACATTTTTTAAAATGTAGGAATAACATCAAATTAAATTACATTACGCTAAATCTCTATAGACACAAAAAATAGAAAAACAACACATCAGAACAAAACTTAAATAATAACGCACCAACAAAGAGGGAAACATAAAAGACAAACAGCAGTATAAATAGTGCGTTAATAACTTATATTCTTCACATGAAAATAGCTTTCTCATGGACACCTTAAAATTATCAATACATGTCTAATAATGTTATGAAGTATCTTTTTCTTTTTGAAAACTGCAAAAATCGCGGCCGCGATTCGTGTATCGTGGCCGCGACAAACGCAGATGCTACTATGCTAGTATAATAATTGATCTATTATTATTTCGAAACAGACGAAAAACGTTTGCAGAAAAATTTCTCATGCTCTGACTACTATCACTATCAGAGACTCTTAGATACTCTCTGCTACTATGTTGACTGCTAATAATATTCTGTAGAGCAGACTGCTGAGACTGCAGTCCTTCGCGCGGACTATTTGATTAGAAGTAGCTGCAACTTTGTAAAGTGGAGTAAATATATCACAATCCTGATTATATTTCTGAAGTTTTCACCAAGTGATTCAGTGAACTTTCTCATTCAATTTCTGCCATGATGAAAATGAAGGCAAGCTCACTTGAACTTAATGTAATACTCTAGATCTAGATCTAGTTTTGAATTAGGCCACCTCTATTGAGAATAGCGCAGGCGAGTCTTTTGGCTATTCTCACCCGGTGGGCGTTCACCGTTATAGCCTAGGCCAACCAGTGAAGCGTTCACCCTGAACCACAGAATTCTACACTGTGATAACAGAATTATAGAATTCTCTGCTGTGAACAAACGTTCTAGATCTATTACTACTGTTAGTGATTGTGTCTGTGGGCAGTGGAGAGAGAGAAAGAGAGAGAGAGGAGTAGCGCGAGAACTTCCGGGCAAAACAAAATGGCGACCCGTGTAGTTCGGCTCGATTCGGAAAGTTAAATAGCCATAGCATCTTTGTAGACAACCAAATTAATTTAGTTTTCTTGTTTAAAATCATTTTTTAACTTTGTTTTGGTCAATTTGATCGTCCACACTGATAGACAGTATTCAGAAAGAGACAGAGAGAGAGAGGGGAGGAGTAGATCTTTTGAGAACTTCCGGGCAAAACAAAATGGCGACCCGCCATAGCATCTTTGAAGACGATCAAATTAGCTTACTTTTGTGCTATAACGTAATTTTTTCTTGGCTTTTATCAATTTGATCATCCACATCGATAGAAAGTATTCCAAAATGAGGAAAAACAGGTCTTGTTTCACACCGGGTGAGAATAGCCTACGCTGGCAAGTCTCACCCGGGGTGAGAGGTAGATCGTATTTTTATTCTCATCCCGGGTGAGAATAGCCACTTCCTTTGAATTATTGTCGGTCTACTCAGACTCCCGACTTAGAGTTGTGGTGATTTATTGAAATACCCCCCAAAACGCCAGTCTTCAACGCTTGTGACTGGTGAAAGGGCCCAGTCGCAAGTGAGATAAGACAGCCCCTCCCCCTCCCCTTTCTCTCTCTCTCTCACTCTCTAACTTTTCCTCTCTCCATCTTACTTCCCCAGGCCCACCCCACCACTTTCATCCCTTTTTTTTGCATATATAGATCTATTTCCCTCCCATAATACCTTTGCCCACTGCCCGGCCCTACTATTATCCTTTGTAAAGAAAAGACCACCGTTCGCGCTTGGTCACCGCGGTCGGCATCCATTTGTTGAAAGTTCCTTGGCCAGATGGTAAAAACCGAGGAAGACCAAGGTCGAATTGCTTGTCTGCTTCACATGCGGTACACCTAGTGATTGCACACACGGTAATTGATACTATCCATGAGATCTGTCTAAGATGACCATATTTAACATTTTTCCTGTTCCTCAACAGAAACTGCATTATACATTTGTCTTTTCCCGATTGTTTTATAAAATCAGCGAGCTGCCAATAGCCTATCCTACTGGTCTTCAAGTAGGCCTACCTCCTTAACTTTGAGGTTTTTTCCTTCCCGAGACAGTTACTAAATTACTACACACAGTGAAAGTAAAACAGAAGCAACAGAAATGGGGCATTCACGACCTTATAGATCATCTTTCTAGTCCATAATTCATATTATCTTTCTAATTTACAACATCAGTATACCGCGCTTAAATATAAATATAAATGCTTTGGGAAGTGGATTTGATGCTGATATATAAAAATGTCGATAAATGAAAATATAAAGCCAAAGAGGAAAAAACAAGGGGAGGTCAGAGGTAAAAAGACAACGCTACTTTTTTTAAGCTGGTTGCCTCCCTTGATTCTTACACAACACAGTGAAACTAATAAGGGGGGGGGGGGGGGAGTTGGAGTTACGATACCAAAGACCGAGCAACACGAGTCACACGCTACACACCAGCACAAACTTTGTTGTAGCATCCATGTAAGGCTTATTTATGGCCACTTGCTGAGGAAAATGGAAGCGAGGCACTGACTCACTGACCGTGGCACTTACCAGCGACAGACTGAGAATGGGATGGAGAAGGGGAGGGAGCAATCGGGAGTGGGGTAGGGAGGTGATGCCCAGCGCGCGAGACACTTACGTCTGTGAGGCACTTTACTGTGTTGGAGACTACACTGTGAAGGCCCTACATGACCGACTTTAGCCTCATGTGGCGAATAGGCTACTTGGCGGGTTTGCGGACTTAATGAAGAACTAAAGCGTTGACCGTTAGTGTGACTTTTTCCCCTATATATGTGTTCGTGGGCTTCGCCAGGTATCCAGGAAGCATGTCGAAGCAGAGTGGGCCAAAAAAAGTTGATATAAGAGAAATTGTTTAGTGAAGATATTGAAGGAAAAATTTCGTAATTGGAAAATATGTTGTGATAAATGTTGATACATTGACTGTCGATATAACTTATAAGTGGATTATACTGTATTCCTTCTCAAAATTTCATCTTCATCATCATCCGGTGCCTTGCCGACTGGTGTGGGCGATCATGGACCTCCACTTCACTCTGTCTTGCATTGCAACAATGGTGTCTGTTGTTCTTGCTGCTCCTAGCCATGTTGTCATCTTGTCCAGTATATTTTCCCTCTGTCTGCCTCTGCCTCTCTTTCCTTCAAACTTGCCTGTTGTTACAATATTCTCCAATGCTTCTTTCTGTATTATATGTCTGAAGAAATTTGCCTGTTGCTTTCTTATATTCGTCCTAAGTTGTCTTCTATAATTTGCTTCAACCAAGACTTCTTCATTTGTTTTTCTAGCTCTCCATGGGATACGGAATCACGGATTCATACAAATATCTTGGCCTTACAATGGACTACAAATTTACATGGCAAAACCACATAAACAATATAGTTAAAAAGGTAAATCAGAGGCTGTACTTTCTGAGGAAACTAAAGTCTTTCAATCTGAATCCATCCATCCTTCAGATTTTCTACACCACCACAATAGAAACTTTGATAAGTTTTGGTATCACTTGCTATGGTAGCAATCTGGGAAGGCAGCACATTATAAAAATAAACAAGTTGATAAGAAAGGCATCAAGAACAATTGGTAGAGACCTAAGTAGCTTTGAATATCTGCACGAGACAAACGTTCTAAAAAAGGCGCAAATAATGCTTAGTGACCATAGCCACCCACTGACATCTGAATTTCAACTATCGACCCGCAGTAAATGATACATTTCCAAAATAGCAAGAACAGACAGATATAGAAATTCATTCGTACCAACTGCAGTGAGGTTACTGAACACACAGTGCTACAAATGAAACAGAGAGAGAAAGAGAGAGAGAATGAATGTTTTACGGAGCGGGTTGTCCCAGCCTGTGAGACATGTATTTACTTGGCCTAATGTCCTGTCTTGTTGTGCGTTTGCGTGATGAGTGCACCTTTAAGTCTCACTTTTGTAACGTCTACCGCCATTGTCAACTACCAAGACAAATTTCTCCCTGCGAGATGAATAAAGATTGTCATTGTCATTGTCATTGTCATTGTCGTCATTGTCATTAAAAAATGGAGGTAGGGCTTTTTAAACAGTCAACAGCTGCTCCCTCAGTATGGAATTCCCTCCCATTGCATTTTAGAGGGCCACCTACTTTGACTGCGTTTAAATCTAGTCTAAAAACACATTATTACAATCTTATTTTATTTTCTAGTTTTATTCTTCTTGCAACAGCAAGTGTGATAAGTAGCCATAGGGATTATTGTCCTTTGATGTGTGTTCTTCATCAGATTACGAGTGTATTATGAATTGAAAAAATTGTTGAATGTTGAAACTGCGACTGGTTTAGCAGGCCGGCAGTGGATATTATTATTGCTCCAGAAAATAAAAGGAGACACAAACGGACCACAGAACACCATGCAATTATAACAGCTACCATGTATTGGAACTGTGTGCACAGCACGACTTTTTCATCACCAACACCTTCTTCCGGCACAGAGCCTCTCAGATCTACACCTGGTACAGATGGAACAACATCAAGGTCTCATCACAGATTGACTTCATATTAGCGAGATCTCGAATGCGAATCACAATCACAGACTCAAGAGCCATCCCCAATGCAGGCCTGGACACAGACCACAAGCCAATCATCACAACGTTGACCACCAAGAAAGAAAGAAAACCAAAAAAACATAAAAGATAGCAAGAGAGACTAAATATGCATAAACTCGCAGATGATCAGGTGCAGGCTCAGATCAGATGCACCTTAAATGAAAAGCTAGGCTCTATCAACTCTACAATACCAACCGTAGAGGAAGCTTGGGACCCCTTCAAAACAACTCTCCTGGACACTATGAAAGAAGTCTGTGGTACCAAGAAGACAAGAGGAAAACACAGAAAAGCAACAGCCTGGTGGAACGAAGAAGTTAAGGATGCTATCAGGGGAAAAAAAGAGACTGTACAATGTATGGGTCAAATAAAAAAACGAAGAGGACTACATTAAATATAGACTTGCAAGAAGGCACAGCAAGAAAGTCGTTATAACATCAAAAGAAAAGTCATGGACCCAGTATGACGAAAAGCCAAGTGAAACCTGCAAGACCTCATCAAGAGAATTCTTCAAGAAGGTGAAGGCAATGAGAGTGAGAGACGAACCCTATGTACCCACCACTGTCATCAACAGTACCAATGGAGAAGCTCTACACGAAGAGAAGGAAATAATAAAGAGATGGGAAGAATATTTTCAAGAACCACTAAACCCATCTGGAGTACAAACACAAAATACACAGTGCCCCTTCATCGCCAACTACCCAGAGCACTCAGAACCTACCACCCTGGTGAGTGAATTGAGAGAAGCACTGAAGACTAGTCCAAAGAACAAGGCAGCTGGAGACGATGGCATCACTACTGAAGCCATCCTTGCATGCGATGAAACCGGAATACATTGGCTTACAATCATCTTCCAGAAAGCCTGGAAAGAGAGAAAAATACCAGCAGACTGGAAAAAATGCGATAGTGGTGCCAATATGGAAGAAAATGGGCAGCAAGAAAGACTGCAACATCTACAGAGGCATATCTCTTTTCAGCCCTGTGGGGAAAATGTATGCAAAGGTCCTAGAGCGACACTCTGGCACGAAGCAGAACATCTTCTCAGTGACGCCCAGTTTGGTTTTAGAAAAGGAAGAGGGTGCACTGATGCAATCTTCGCACTCTGACAACTGTGTGAGAGGGCTTTGAAATACGACCAAGATCTCCATCTCGTATTTGTGGATCGAGAAAAAGCCTTTGATCGAGTAAATAGAAACAAGCTCTGAAAGATCCTGGAGCAGTACAACATCAAAAGACAACTGCTAGACTAGATCAGGCTATCTGTGCCAACAGCAGAAGCGCAGGCCGCACTACCAGTGGAACATCGGACTGGTTTCCCAGTAACATCCGGAGTCAGACAGGGCTGCAATCTCTCCCCTCTGCTCTTCGTGATCTACATGGACCAGATTACAAAGGAGGCCAATCCAGACCCAGAGGCACTCAACAAACTTATGTTTGCAGACGAACTGGCAATTATGAACAAGACCCAACTACAGGAGCATATGAACCAACTAAATGAGAGCTGCACAAAATATGACGTGAAGATCAGTATTAGCAAGACGGAAGTCATGACAATTAGTAGGAGACCAAACAAAGTGGATATCAACATCAACGGATCCCAACTAAAACAAAGCAGCGAATTCAAATACTTGGGCAGCATTTTCACAGAAAATGGAAATTTTGATCGAGAAATAGAGACTAGATGCCAGAAAGCCAACGCAATCAGCTATCAACTCGGCCCTCTCCTGAAACATCCCAATATCCTCATGAGCACCAAGACAAAGCTCATCAATGCTATTTTCCTACCAACACTCACATATCAGTGCCAGACATGTTCCCTAACAAAAGCCCTAGAAAGGAAACTGGTCACATGCGAGATGAAATGCTTAAGAAGAGCGGTTAACAAAACAAGAAGAGATAAAATAAAAAATGAATTCATAAGGGACACCGTAGGAGCAACATCAGTCCTACCACACATTGAAAAACAAAATATCAAGTGCTTCGGACCCCTCATGCGGATGCCCTCAAACCATCCAGCTCTGAGATCATACAACATTAAATATTCTGGCTGGAGGGCCAGAGGAAGACCAAGGCCACGATGGAGTAAATCTGTAGCAGACACCCTCAGAGCTCACAGGATGTCCCTCCTACAGGCCACTCGCCTTGCTGCAGACAGACGCCTGTGTCTCCCCGCGACACCCACTGGTACAAGCGGAAGAAAAAAGTAAAAGTTGAATATTGAAAGTAGAGGATCAGTATGCATGAAACATTCATTGAAATCTAATTAATCTTATTTTATTGTGAAGTACCTAGAGCCACCACTAAGTGATCTTTAATATTATGATCAGTATTATTACTGTTGAATCTGTACAAGACAGAATGCAGGGGAGCCAGAAAAAAATCTGTCTTAAACAGGGAAATTTAGAAGGAGATGGAGGGGGTTTCAGAGGCCCAGCTGTTGTTTTCACTTGTCTGGTCAGCATGCAGTGGTCAAAGCTTCACATCTTTCACATGATGCTATCCTTTCTGAAATTGACATGCTTCAGTCCTACTTATTCATTGCCACTAGTGCTTATATTTCATAGGACCACTGTTGGACCTATTAAAAACAGAAACGATTGAATATATATCTTTTTTGCTTCCACCCACTTAGTGAGTCTCACCCATCGGTGTAATAAGTACAGTCAACCAGTGCCATCCCTCCCATACTTGGAACAATGATTCAAAGATAATTTTGCTCAGCTAGATCAGAACGACAGGCATTGGTCAAACTAATTTCACACCCATGGCCTCTTGCTACCCATGAAAGTTTCCATGCAGTAGCATCACTCGAGCACTTTCACAAGCACTTGTGAGATTTGTCTTACTCAGGTTTCGGTTAAAGGTGGTTCGACAGTATTATTATTATTATCACAAATTCACAAACTATGGCCCCTTCACTTAATGTTTAAATGCCATTTTCTCTGTCTTAGAGCTGGAGTCCGCTCAATTTTTGATTTGATGATTTGACCTGGTGATTGGAGGCTTGAGACTTGAACTAAAGGCTTGCGAACACGAGCGGGTTTGCTACCGGGGTACAGCTCTATAATAGTTGTCTTTCCTCATTCCTTGACCTCTTTCACTTGTTGTGAGTTGTTTGAATTAATGTCGCGTGGAGGCATATGAGGCTACTATAGAGTGTGCGCGTCTTTTGTTTTTCTCAAAATGATTTTTTTCATTTCTTACAGGTGATGTTCTTTTGCATATAAAGAATGCCAGTATGATAATTGTCGCTGGCAATTTCATTCATGCAGAGGTAGAGTCGGTCTCCTCAAGCAAGAAGTGCAAAGTAAGAAACTGAATTGTACTTAGTAACATTTGAAATGCTGATAACTGAGTTTCAAAGCTTATATAGAATTTAGTATGTTTCTGAAGAAGTCTCCTCTTTGTTTATATTGCTGTGGGAGATTTTGATGCTTCTTGATTTTCCCCCTCAATTATCGCACATGATGATCTTCAGATCTTTTAGCTCTGCATTAGGATTTTTGTCGTGATTCATGATAATGCAGGTTCATGATTCACTGCCTTAACTATTTTAATGTACACAGGTTTCTAAAACTTAACCTCATGAAAAATTGTTTCAAGAAACTCAAATGCCTTCATCAGACTAGATGGTCTCTATTTCACAAATGATAGTCAGGGGTTTGCCCTCACATTTAGTACTTATAATACATATATGAAAAGTAACGAGTCATGGAGCATAAGGATACGACTATCTGGGTGCAAGTGAGTTTTGATTTTTGATGACTTGTTCTCAATACAGACGGTGATTGTTGCTCCTTGTGTTGTGGTTGCTGCTGCACTCTTGTCCTCTGATGCTAGGAGATCAGTGGTTCTGGCGACGCGAGACAAGAGAATATGGTGTGTGCCTTTGACTGATTCAAGGTAATAAGACCTTCATTCACCCTAGCTATTCTGTTGAGTTTGTTAGAAAAAAAGCAACAGTCCCTGAATGTGCCCTGTTACAGTCATGTTTGTGTTTGCAATGTCACCCTGGAGATCAGTGATCATCTCATGTCTTTTTTACTTAGAATTACTTAATGTCAAATAAATATTAATAAGAGATTTCAAATATATAGAGCATTGCAAATAAAGATATGTCAGCTTTTTATGTCTATGTAAATTACTGTTTCCTCTCTGATTGTTTTGTTGTTACTTCAATGCTGTTGGCTAGATGTAGATGTAGTGGTCTCTGGCTTGTAGCATACACCTCAGGTGACAAGAAAGGTGTGCTTTTATGCGAACCTGCTATCAAGTAAATACTCAAGTCTGTAGTTCAAAGCAATGTTCATTGATTGATCTGAACCACCCAGCATTGGCAGCATCTGATCTCTTTCAGTAGTTTGTGTCTTTGAACTGAGCTGGTCCTGAGGTGTGAAGTTTTCCTGTGCCGAGCAATCACAGACAACAACTTATAGTTATGACAAAGTCCTCTCACTCTGTCTACCTGCCACAAATGGCTGGTCATAGTCTTTCCTCATAGCTCAATTCTGTCTCACACCTCCATTGTCTGCATACATTCTTTTTCTTTCTAGCAAAGCCACAATTTCAAGTAATAAAGGAGAGAAATAAGTGCTTAAAAAGTCATTTCATGGTTGATCTATTTCTGACACTAGTCATGGAACAATCATACTATTAATGGTTTTAGTATAACATGGAGTTGTTGATTACGATCGTGCACTAACGAGTGATAATTATAGATGTATATACAGTCCACACCGGCTTTAAGCAAGGTCATCGGGAGAAAGCATAAGCGTGCTTAATGCCGAAGCGTGCTTGAGTGCGGAGTAGATATAATCCAGAGATTTTCATGTAGAAAATTTCTTGTGTGATTTTTCCTTGTTTGTAAGTAGGCCTATAACGGTCCCGCAAAAGTGTGCACTGTTATTTTTACCCGCCATGGTAGTTTTCATTTGTTTGTTTGTTTGTTTTGTTTTGAGGTTGAATGGGAAAGGAAAACTTAATTGAGACGGCCAGTCACGAAACAGCACACTAGGCCTACACACTGCCTGTGCGTACCACTTTCATACCACTGCCTTCACCCCCCCCCCCCCCCCCCCCCCAAAGAATACACGGTCTTTGATCCCAACTCGCGTGTCATACCAAATCAGGATTATCGGATAGCGAGGGTCAATAAGGTGAAATCGCAGCCTGCCTCCTTTTCTTGTCTCCCCGACTTTCTTTGTATTTTTTTTTTCATCTGTGCGTAGCTTTGCACTAGGCGAGATCCTTTGTCCATGCGAGCGGCTGTATGCATCTCTTTGCCTTCCTCCCTGCGCATGTGTGTGTGTCCATCACTTGAATTCTTTGTGTTTCTCTTAACACTCTCACTGCTTTGGTGTAGATCGTGTTCGAACTTCGATGGGTCATCATTAAAGTATTGACTGTCTTGTAAATGAAGCGTGCCTGAAGCCGAAGTTACAGTGCTTAAAGGCGTGTAATTTATATAGCAAAAATTCTGTAAGAGCCGTTTAGCATGCTTGAGTCCGAAACGTGCTTTATGCCAGCGTGCTTAAAGCCGGCGCGGACTGTATAGGAAAATTCAGTTCCATGCTGCCAGCTGCTTTAAGGCAGGCTGCTGTTATCTGGAGTGCTATTAGCCAGAGACCACTGTTGTTGTATGTTATTGATTACTGTTGTATGAAAGTGTAAATTTGCGATTTTGCAGAGAGGAAAAAATTGACACGGACAAAGACAATGCATCAGAGGACATTTTCGGAGATCTGCTTCAAGATGGTGTCGAAGTCCACAGAAGGACTGAAGGTGCAAGCTCAAAGCTAAAGCAACCAACAGACAATGAAGTCAATAATAAAGTGGTCTGCCTGTCATCTCAAGATCTGGTTGTGTCTTTGGACTGTCCAGTACTGGACCTTTTGGTCGTCGGTAACCTTGTCTGTGTTCTTACCAGCGCTTCTGGTGGCGCCGTTGTACGTCTGTACCGACAGGATGTGCTGCTTGTCAGACCGGCGGCGGCAACAGTGGCACCTGAGCTGTGTATCCACACTGGGGTGATGACCAAACTACTACTTGAAGGTACTTGGGGGGGGGGGGGGGGGGTGGAGATTGGCTACAACTGCAGTTTGTTTGGATTAGATTTTGATACAGCCTAAAACCTTTGATTTGAAATGTTTTACCAGTTCAACAACATGATTAAAAGTAGTGAGTAACTTTGATAATGGAGCATTTAATGGCATTTTTTCTTGAGAGACAGTGTTGCTCTGATTGACTTTTCTCTCTTAACTTTTCTCAGTGTGTACTTTGTATTTTTTATTGTGTGCAAAAGTTTGTATAAAAGTTTGGCTTAATGTTCTGTCCTCAGGAGCCAAGGGGAGGCTTATGCATGTTGCTGTCTTGAGGGAGGAGTCAGGGTCATTGTCTGATGATATGATGAGTCAAGCAAAGGCTCCGCTGTGCCTTGGCAGACATTTGTTCACTTCGTTGTTTGGGACTGAGGCTACAATTTTGAAATCACCTGTTCTCATGCTGAGTACTGCGAATGGTTTCGTATTTTCATATCCAATAAAGTTGAGCTATGAAGCATCTCTGGATACCCGTTTGGTGACCTGTCAGCTTGACCACAGGATTACTAGTATTGTGCTGCTCAAGGTAACTCACGGCCCGCCAGCTCACAGTGAAGAGAACAGTGCAGCAATACTTGCCCTGGAAAATGCTTTGCTGTCAGTTAGCCCAGAGGGTCAATATGGTGAAGATTCAGAAGCATTATGTGTGTGCTCTGAGTCAGGCAAGTCAATATTTGTTTTTCCATCAAGGCATCAACTCTGTATCATTACTGTTAGTCTGTAATAAAATCTTCAGTATACAATTACAGTAAAACTAAAACCCTTTAAAATAGTAGATGACCATTTTTGATGTTATGTAGTGTCATATTATAATTTGTAATTGTGATTCAATTTGGCAACAGATTTGGAATGAGTGTTAAACTTTAGATTTAATCGCATAGCAGAATTATAATGTTTTCTTTTTCAAATCATTTAATCTTAATGACTTGTCCTTCAGACATTGCAACTGTGATCTATGTATAAAGTTATTGGGGGGGGGGTTATGTTTACTTATTTTTCTTTTCCCTGGTTTGTTTAGATTTCAGTTTGAAACACTTTAGGGGGCCCCTAATGTAACCATTCTTTTTTAGTCCAAGAAGAAATTGTTAATTTTACTGTGCCCAAATTGCTGTGCTACCTAGGTTTACAACATCCTTTCGTGCAACACAATTCTTCTGCAATTGTTAATGTTCCCTCTGCAAAAAAATATGCCATTATAGTTTACATTCTTATTGATTTTTTGTTATGACCCATATTTACAGTGCTTTATCCTCCAGGAAACTGCTGCTTGTTCTTACCCTCATCACATGCTGCACAGAGTCCCGCCATGCTAAGATTTTCCACAACATCTCCCATCAATTGTTGTGTCTTCAAAGAACCGTATCTGGTCTACAGCACAGGTATAATAACTGAATGGTGTTCCTATGTCCTTTCCTGAATTTCTGATTTTTGTAGCTGAAGCATAGACTTTGTGTAGTGTAAGTCTTAAACTGTACTAAGAACCTCATACACCAGCACCAAATTCTAAGAAAGTTTGGATTCCATGGAAAGAGAAAGGATAACTTTTTAGGTTTTACTTTCATAAAAATCAATACTCAATCCGTAAATGACCAACCTCAGACAATTAAATAGCTTGGATAGCCAGCAGGAATGTGAAAGTACAAAACCATGAAATCTACTCTTGAGTAGTGAACAGTGACTGAGGTGATGTGTTGCACACAGGTCTCTGGAGACAAATCTGTTGTTCAAACTAGATTTTAAGATATTACGTAGGCTGACCATTGTGACTTTTTCCCCATGTAAGCTTTACAGAATAAAGATGGCGCTCATAAGACCTTATGAAGTTGCGAGTGCCGTAAAACCTCTACTAAAACAAAAACAAGCAGAATAAAGACTGTGTCTAAGAGAAACAAATACATCATTAGACATGCTGTACAGTGTTTGCCCAGCAAGTAGCCCTAAATCTGTGCACTTTTTTCCTCTCATTCTACTTCTGATTTCATTTTTTGAAATCTCATCATGCAAGAAAGCTAGGCCTAGCGAGTCCAGAGGCTTAATAGGGAACATGGTGACTGTGATTTGAGAGGGTTAGGGGGGGGGTTCTCTTTATTCTTTGCCCTTCAGCTTCCCTCAATTTGATAAAAAATTCCATCTGATCCAGTTAACTATAACATAAATGATTTTTGAGCAGTTTCATCATTCTCCTTCGGCTGACTCTTCCTCTTTCCTTTTTTTTTCACTCACATATCCTACCATTGTCAGTACACATCACACATTTCACAGGACAGGAAAATGTGACACTGGGAAGCTGCCTGCCATCCCTAGTTTGTTGGAAAAGTCCCACTTTTAAAAAATATTTTGTAACTATATTTCTTTATAACGTCCACCTATGAATTACCTGTTCGAAGTTTTGTTATTTATTGTTGTTTTTTTTTGCTTTTTTATGTAAATGAGTAAACCATTAAGTTAACAGTTACAACTTCCCTTGAACCTCGTTCTGTGCATTAACCCTATCCGTACGCCTGGGGTCATTTTGTACCCCCAGGGTTGTATTCTTCACATTTTAGAATACTTCTAGTTGGAAGATCTCTTTGAAACTTTCAGTATTTCTCAAAAAATCATTTTGACAGACTGCTATGCAAAGCATATGGATCGGATTAACGAGTAAATTTCCTCTTTGAAAGTGGTGGCACAGAGTTCCTCACATCGTATGGATACAATAGAAAAACACGACATACTGATAAGGTTAAGCATCCATCTGATATTAAAGATAAGGTTTCCTTTTTTTCAATTTCCAAAAGTCGACAGCTGCGCACGTGTTATTTATGACTGAAAATAGGTTAAACAAGGCCTAGCATTTGATCTGAACAGTAATACAGGAGTCTCCTTTCCATTTTTTGTTCTGCTGTAACATGAAGAAATTCTTTGGTACTGTGAAGTTGGTGTTATCAGGGTCTTACTGTTCATTATTTGTTAACACTAGTGCTGTAAATTCCTTTTGATAAGAGCAAAGCAGTCACTTTTTATGCATGTTGAAACGGTTGTGTACTGATAGCAACAAGGTCTTTTATGTGCAGCCAGAATAAAACCCATTGAAAGTGGTCTGCTGTCTCCAGGGCACAGTATCGAAGCATGCAAACTCACGGTGCAAAGACAGCCTGGGAAAGCCACAGATACTGTTCTGTCTGTTGCCACAACACTATCGAGAAAGTCAGCCATTGTACAGCTTGTACCAGGGTCTCTACACTCTATGGGTAAGGACTAACACTCTGTTCAGAAGGAAAAGTTCTTATTTGTTTAAGTGTTTTCTGGCCCAGTTTAAGTTTTTGAAGTGGCAATTTAGAACCTTATTCATCAAGAGACTTTTAAGTTTGCTTTTCTGTCTTGATCTAGGATAGGCTTTAAGAAGTTATCCTGCCTCTGAAGTAATGCACAAAATATATTGGTATGGACATTATAACCGAAGAAGAAAATTGTGATTTTGGTACAATGCTTATAAAAAAATGTGATATTTAAAAAGCAGCAATGCAGTTGTGATGTAGTTAAACATACATTGTTTATTATCCCTCCTGTTGATCTCTACTGAACTTGCTTAACTCATGTTTCTTCTTTATTTTATTTTTTTTAAATCTGGTATGCATAATATACATATCTTAATGTCAAATTACTCCTGTGCAATTGAGCAACATTCCTTTAAAACAAATTCACTAATTTTTTTAAGTTCACCATATGTGTCGCGACATGGTGGAATCAGGCGTTCGTCAATTTTTGGGCCTATGAGGTTATTGGTATCGTCTTAAAGCCTCTTCATTTGCCTTGGTTTTGGTGAAAAAAATTTGCAATGAAAGAGGTCAAGGTCGCCTGCTTTCAGAGGTGAAAGTAGGGAGAAAATGACTGCCAAAATTTGGTAATTTCCTTATTTTGAGAGTCCTTTGAAACTGAAAATTGACATTTTTTGTGCCTTAAATCAATGTTTTTCAGTAAAATCCACACCGAAATGTGTTTTTAAATGGGTATAAAAGGTGTTGTGCCAAAAAAAGAAAGTTAGAAAAAAATTGCCCAACAGTAAGAAAAATGCCAATTTCTTTACTTTCACTATTTTGAAGAGCGCCTTTCATCATGATGCCTCACATATGTTGATTTTTTTTAAATTGATCTTTCAGGATCAGCTTCAAAAGTCACAGGTATCACTGGCAATCTGGATGTGGTTTCCATTTCTGTGGAGGAGCAGGATGCTGCTCAAAGTCAAAGTGTGACTGGGGATGTGTCACTGAGGAGTGTCATGGAGAAAATCAAAGAATCCTCTGTGGAAGTTAGTGAGAAGAAGAGTCAAATGAAAGAATATGATTCCTACATTCAGCAGTTGAACATTTTTGCCTCACTCCTAATGCTTTGGGAGAAAAGGAAAAAGAAGCATTCCTCCTCCACGGATGATCTTATTGCTTGTACATGCAGAATCA
This sequence comes from Aplysia californica, assembly GCF_000002075.1. Classification (NCBI taxonomy): domain Eukaryota; kingdom Metazoa; phylum Mollusca; class Gastropoda; order Aplysiida; family Aplysiidae; genus Aplysia; species Aplysia californica. Next base: position 876,424 of record NW_004797416.1, read on the forward strand.
TTTCTCAACAAGATGGTTATTCTCGTAAGTGGTTTATAGAAGTGAAACTTAAAACAAACAAAAAGTGTTCTTTCTCCAGTGACTGGCTGATCACAGTTAGTGTTGACACCTTCACTATGACAGCAAAACACAAATTATGCACTTTCTCATATCCCCTAGTGAAAGGTCTTGATACAAGCTCGAGCATGGTGCTCTCGATCCCTTTAGAGAATGCCTTGGAGGCAATGCCTTGGGGGCAGTCTGAACTCTCTGTTATTTTTACTTTGAAGTCTGCTGAATTCATGCTGACCACAAATTGCTTTGATCAGAATGTCAAAGGGTTAAAGGTGGAGGTGCACAGAGAGGTTGTGGATGCTTTCCATTTCCTGTCCAGACTTGACATCGACTCTTCCAGTAGTAATTCTCCAGGACACCAGAGCCTGTGGCTGCACGAAGAACTCATAGCATTGTCTCAGTCCAGGGAAAGACATGGAGAACAGTCCAGGAGACTTGTATCCACGGGGACATCCCCAACTGTTGAAGCAGCTGTCCTTATCCCTGACATCAGAGGTGAGTGAGAAGTTCACATTGTATATTACTGCCTCTTTCCATACCATTCCACCAGCTATCAATTATAGTACGACACATATGCCAATCCCTGATTTATTGCCAATATATGGTATACTGTCCTTTGTTTCCTTTCTTCTCTCTGCTTGTGAAACTTTATAATAACTATTAACAATGAACATTTCTGTTTGAAGCTTACTTTACTTGATAGAGTCAGTCCAGTAGCTGACTTCTCCTCATCCCTAATTTAGCATACAACACACTAACCTGACACATACATGAAAAGCCTTCATGAAAAGGGATAAACTTAAAATGTACAAAGTTCTCCCACTTTTTTCCTTTTCCTTTATTCCTCCAATACTACATTTATGTTCTCAAACAATTGTCAATGTTGCTGTCCCTGACTGAATAGCTTTAGGAACTTAGAGAATTTGAACAGATGAGTGAAGGGAAAAGATCAGAATAATGTAGGGCTGGTATTTTTTAATAGAAATTTAAGCTGAGAAATGGCTATCAAGTCATGATTCTCAATGTCTGTTTCAGATCTAGCACTCAAAGATGAAGAAGCTCAGAGGAGTGAACCAGTGGATATTCTCAAGCTCATTCTACATAACAGTAACATGTCAGCCGAGAGCGTGATGTCACCATCATGTCAATTGGAAGGACCAGATGGGGTCCAGGTGACCATCTCCGTTGACCATTGTGGGGACATGCCTACTGCAACATGCTCAGTTCAGGAAAAAGTCAAGTTTGTGGTGACACTGAGAAGCAGTGATGCCATCCTAGTGGCACAACTGAGGAATGCCCTTGTTCGGAGAGTAAAGGTAAGCGGAAAATTTCTGATTAAATATTCCACTCAATAAGGAAAGAATATGAAACAGGTTTTGAACCCAGTCAGTTGTTTTAATTTTAAAAAGACTTGAACACAGCCAGATATGGATAAACAGGTTTTAAACCTCCTTCTGTTTGGGTAAAGAATCTGAACCCAGATCTGGTGAGGGTAAAGAATTTGTCCCCTTTATTGTTTTAGTGCAGATTTTGAACTCAGTCTGGTGGGAGTAAATAGGATTTGAACCCCAATCTGTTGCAGGCGAAAAAATTGAACCCAGTCTGTTGTGGATAAAAAATCTTGACCTGATCTCATTTGGGTAAATAGGTTTTGAACCCCAATCTGTTATGGGTAAAGAAATTGAACTCAGTCTGTTGTAAATAAAGGATTTTGACCCAATCTAGTTTGGGTAAATAGGTTTTGAACCTGGTCATTAATTTGTGGTAGAGTAGAACTTGGCTCCAGTCAGTTATGAGTAAACTGGACTTTAGGCCTATCAGTTATGAGTAAACTGGACTTTAGGCCCATCAGTTACGAGTAAATTGGACGTTAGACCCTTCAGTTTTGAGTAAATTGAACTTAAGGCCCTTCAGTTATGCGTAGCTGTCCTGCACTATGGTCTCTACGTTACTGGGCTCATCATACTAAATCATTGAACAGAATAGCAGTTTTTGGTGAGATGAATGATCCTCATGGTTTCTTTTGACCGGGAATCTTGTTTGTGAGTTTCGCGTTTTTCTTGAAGGCTGCCTTATAGTCCAGATTTTTGTTGTGTTTGGCTCTTTTCTGAATAGTCCTCATCTATACAGTAGCTTTTTTCCTAGCCAACCGTCAGGAACTCGTCTTCTTGTGATTACTTTCATATTTTCATGTTTTAATAAACATTTCAGTTGGTTATTTCTGTTATGTTCTTTAGGATGACACATTAAAAAAAAGTCTTCAGAAGATGCTGCTTTGTATTATCTTTCTGTTATCAATCAGTTTATGAGAAATGTGATATAGATTGCAAAATGCCATATATGTTATTGCAATCCTGATTTTCCTGTGAAAGAATCAAAGATTGTGAGCTCTTTGTATACACACTGAATCCTTTTTCTTTTGTCGACAGTGTTCAATCTTAATTCATACTCTTAGTTGACTTAGGCCTCTTTCACCCACATCGAGCAAATATCTTCCATGGCGCCGTGCATTGAAATAACCACAACAGTCTATGGACACTTTCATACTTATCGACCAAGGCATGCCGCTGTGTACAACCACCTTGGTATGGGCGGCGTATGTTTCATTCTGGCATGGCTCAAGGTGTGACTAGGCACATTCAGGGGATGGACCCATAGAGTTCTACGGCATCATATTTTTCTTCTTTTCTAGATACAGGTAATATAAGCACCCCAGTTCCAAACGCCTGTCCTCAATGATAGACTAGAGCCAAATGAAGCTAGGTGATGAATTGTTGTCCATACGCCAAAATTAAAGTCGATGTGTGTGAACACAGATGCTGTGTCGACCGCGGCGGACAGTGTTTGGTTGATGTGTATGAAAGAGGCCTTACACCATCTCACAAGGTGTTCATTTTACAAATTACCCTCGTACCAGTAGTTTCCGCTTACATTTCTCATCACAATCTCTGCATACATCTCTCAGAGCCTCATGGAGCAAAAGGACGATGCATCACTAGAGCCTATGTCCAATTTGAAGACGTTGTTGTCAGACTTACAGGTATGTGATCAGTGTCAGAGATATTTTTATTCTCCTGAAAATTTTTGACATGTGAGAGATTTCGAAGTGGAAGTGATGTAGATCCATGATCTGTTTCTGCTTTGTTTCCTTTTTCATTGTTCCCATACTGCTCTGCTCCTGGAGACTTTTTTTAACTGATAATACAGCCATTTCAACTGAAAACCTAGTATCTAAACTTTACAAAATATTTGGTTGCAAACTAGGAAAAAAATACTTTCAGCTAGTATAAAACTTCTGTTCGAATTGTCTGGTCTCAGTAGTGTTTGCATGTATTCATTGATGTACCAAACTAAATCACACTAAATCACATCCCGAAAAACAAGTAGCTTTGATTGCCATATATATATATAGGCCTTATATATATATATATATATATATATATATATATATATATATATATATATATATATATATATATATATATATATATATATATATATATATATAATATATATTACATATTAGGGTTTTAAAAAAAAATTCAAACAACATTGTACAAACAGTAACTTATTGCTTTTGTTTGAGTTGGGGGGATGATGACATCTTGTGTAATCCCATGGCCATTGGTATATACTGACATGGGCATGGGGATCAACACCTTGAACGGAGTCCCTGGGTGTCTAACAGGTGTCTGTATTTGTTATTTTCTGGTAAACCTCTTAGCTTTAGCACTGATATGACCTAATTGCATTTCAAGTGCTATATATCTCTCACTTAAAAACTAATAGGGTCCTGACATGAGACTACATATCGACCCCAGAAGTGCTTGTCGAGTTAAAACTTTATGTAACAGTCTGCTCAAGCTCGTAGTAAGGGTCAGGTGTAACGAGAATGGACACAGGTAGAAACTTGGGCTGATTTGTCACCCCCACAGGACTGGGGGAGGGTTGGTTGGTCCTCAGTAACTCTCTACACTCACCTTCGTCCACAAAGTTTCTGGGCTAGTATTATTCTGGTAGTAATGATATAATGTTTAGCCGGATATATATGACCAGTCAATTAATTTAATTCATTTATCTTCTTTGTGGAACCTACTAATTGATGTTCATGTTTGTGGGGAGATGAATGTCTACTAGTCTGCCAAATTTCTGTTGTTTCAGCGCACAAGACAACTCCTTCTCACAGCTAACCACACGGTGCAGGCACCGTCAGTGAGCGACATTGAGGCTGCCAGTGTGCTCAGTGACAGTTTTGACAAGTGTAAACATCTGTCTCTTTGTTTGAGGAACTAATGTTTATCATTATCCTTGACCACCAGCTTCCTGCGTGAGCCAGACATTATCTAAACTTGGAATATAATTGATGTTGAATTGTTGATCTATTTGTCATTGTTGTTGGATCAGTCCTCTGGTCTTTGAGCCATCCAAGTGCATGTGTCTGATCAGAATACATTAAAGAACCCTGCACATGATCTGGCAATTCAGTTAGTTTTTTACTTTTTTATCCCTTTTATTATATTCTCCATTGCAGTAGATGCAAGGCCTCTACAGCACTACGACAGTTCGTTCCGGGACAGACCTGTCTGGAGTTTGAACCTTTGACTTTGAGTGTAATGTACTTCACCTGTTGGGACCGGACATTCTTGTCGATTTTCAGTCCCGAGCGTTTGTGAATTTTTACTAAGTCGGTAGGACAGGACTATCCCAGTCCCGGGGTAATACCGTCTGTGATTATAGAAAAATATAGCTGCCTACCCCATTAAGACAAAACTGTCCCAGACTTGGTGGCGCCTGCTGTCAAGATCGTGGAGCTTGCGCGTTGTGACGTATAATCACTTTAAAATTTGCCGCCACGCAGGATTAAACTTGGGGCACAAAATTTTTTTAATAATAATCGCATCTCAAAACTGATTCCATATTCGGAATCAGAGTCTTAAAATAAGCAAAATAGCTCCCGAAGAACCTGATTTGATGCGATACAATGTAAATTTTAGCAAATAGTTTAATTTTTAATTGATGGTCAATGGTAAAGTTGTGTATCAAGGTCACTTGGTGCATTGCACATCTGCAGGAAAGTCAAAGCTTCTACACACAACACGGTGCAGTAGGCCCCTATGGTCATGTTTTGCATCTCAATTCTCCACTTTATTGTCAGCTGCATTCCCCGGTTGTTTCTAAACAGTCTGTTCTCATCTAAATGGATGTTGATCCAAATTGGATAGAAAACTTTATTTAAGTAAACCATTTTTGTACAACAAGGCTGACGTTGGCTATTGCAATCGAGACATAAAGACAAGAAGCCTAGTACGGGCGGAATGGTAAAACGCACATGCGCACAAAAAATATAATTTAACTTCGCAATCGGGCATTAACTGATTCCGTCCATATGGCTGCTGACAGCGGCTCTGAGTTTTTCCGCTACAGTGGAATCCTGTGATAACGAGAGGGAAGGGACCGGTACAAAATGTCCATTATAGCTGGATTCTCGTTGTAAGGGATCCAGTAATAAATTCAAAGGAAATAATAAAGTAGGCCTAATCTATGAGTTTGTTGTTCTGTTTATTTATTTTTGCTATCTCCTCTGATGATGGTTTTGTTCAACATGACCTCTAGGTCTTATTTGATCAAAAATTGAATCAGGTTTCTTTCTCTAGTGTTGGCGATGTTGACAGCTCGGCGTTGGCTATCAGAACGAAAGTTCTCTAGGCTAACTCGCCTGCTGTGTTTTCCCCCACCCCACCCCACCCTGTGGTGCATTCCTGCGTCTGCTTGCGCACGGCACACATTCGCTCCATGATCCATCACAGAACTGTAACCTATCACGGTTTTGGAGAAGTGAGAGGCATGATAAATGATAGTGATAGGCCTAGATAATCTAGACTAGGCTTGTCTGTCACTATCAGGCAATGCGTTCTGCTTCACAACGGCTTGTCTGCGCGTGCCGCACCCTCCCCACTCATTCGCTCTGGCCTTCATCTTTGGCACACATGGGCTCTCCCATTCTTTGTTTTGCTTGATCACAAACAAGTTTCTCAACTGGCGATGTTTTACATAATGTATAAATGGCCTATACGCTGTGCACAGCGGCAGGAATATTCCGCTATAACCAACTCGCACGTTCATTTGATTGCGCTATAGCAGTATTTTATTTACAAAGATAAAGAGAGGAAAAAAACGGGGTTTTAGAATACTGTCTTTATAACAGACTTCTCGTTCTTTCAGGACTCGTTATAAGTGGACTCCACTGTACCGCCATTCGATTGCTGTGAGCGGCTCAATGAAATCCGAGCGAAATCCAAAACAAATGTGCACTTTTTAACATAGTTCCTACTTTTTAAGTTGTCGAAAGGAAGTAGAAATTGTAAACAAACCTGACCTCAATCTCTGAGTGCCAAAATCTATTGAAACTCCGCAAAATTCCTGCAAAAATCGTTTTGTTGTCACTATGTAAGGGTAAACAACATGGAGCCAGGTATAATAAAAAGGCCCTTCAATGAAAGATATTCAATTAAATTTGTGAAATTCTTGCATAAATGTGTGCTAGGGTGATATCGCTACAATTTTGTGTTGATTCCTATGGATTATAAGGACTTGTACTGTAGAGCTGAGAAAATGCGGTAAGTCGAAATTTTCGAAGAGGTGTTGCAATTTTTTTACCTCATTCGTTTTTGTCTGAGGGAAAATACAATACAAACAGAATATAGGTCATTGTTATTGATATAAACAGATTCTTCTATTAATTCCCATCAGTTTGGTATGACAATACATTATATTAGAGTAACTTACAGCTTCACAGTAATGCATTAAATAGATGCACCCCAGGTTTAAAACTGAACAGGGAAAAATAATTCAGTCCAGAGCCTGAAAAAATCATGGATGGAATTAGTTAAATGGCGTTCCCCGCATGATTTTAGCTAATTTTGGGTCCCTGATCACGAAAATCTTATTTGAATGATTTTGACAATATTTAGGAAATTTTTGGAATGCATTTTTAACTCCGCCTCGGGCAACAACAAAAAAGCCGCCTTACGCGCCGGATCAGTCCTGTCCTAGTGTGGTATCTGTTTTGACATGCAAAAAATCGACTGTGGGACTGGACAGTCCTGTCCGAGACAAGAATGTCGTAGTGCGGTAGTAGCCTAAGAGTACCGGTACATAATATATTATTTCTTGCTTGCCATAGTAAGTACTCTATTGGAAACGCAAACTTCTCAAAGGAGATAAAGCTTGATATGATAAAATGTATTTGTTTTATTTTTTCAAACTTTCTGACAGAATGTATTCAAAAGCATAAACATATAATCCAATCCACAGTGAAAATGCCTCAAAATATATAAACATATCTGATCCTCTGTGAAAATACTTTACATCCTTGCATGAAGGCTGATGCATCCCCTTACACACATGACCAGACATTAGATACATTTTTTTCATGTCACACGGTATGATCATTTTTGCAAAACTTCCCTTCAAATTCAAAGCACTGTGGAGAAAAATCTTTTAATTTATTGCTCTTAAAAAATGTATTTTGTAATCCAACATGACGGTCCCCAAGTCTAATCTGCAGATACAAAAAGCAAGAAAATCTTCTCTTTACTTTAAGACAACTATAGGCCTGAACCTAGGCCTTCTCAGGGGAGGCCATATATCCCGGACGACTGGCCTCTGCATTGGAGGCCTACCACGTTCCCGGAGGGTCAATGCGAAAAGCGGCGATAGACTAATGCGCTGGTGCGGGTGATTGAGCATTCTCGCGCTGTACTCACTGGACTGGCCTACATGGAACCTTACTTAAATTCAATGTATTTTTGTTGTTGCTGCTTTGTTGTGAGAGTTTATCCGCTCTTATAACAAAGGAAGATCACACCAGTGACCGAGTGTATCAATTCGTCAACATGAAAATGAATTACGTTCGCATTTTACCATGAAATACAGACCGTGGCACACAAGTGGGATAACTTTGGTTCTTCACTTGCAACGGATAGCCTACAAGAGACACCGTTCTCATTCCACATGTTTAAACAAACAATTTCACACACACACACACACACACGTCGATCTTCAGATGGAGTGCACATAACTGAAAACAATCAGCTGTTGATAAAAAAAGACGTCTCTTACCTCAGAAAAAGTTACTGTTTGCATGATCAGGATGACAGCTTTGCTATTTTTTTCTTCGCCTGTCCTAATATTTGCCAACTGCATGAGCTTAGGATAACAATATCAAGATGGAATGTCAATGGAAAGTCCCACAAAATCGCCACAAATCAACTTCTGCAGTTTTTCTGTGATTTCCAACAACAAAAAAACCCTACCCAACAAATGGTAGATCTAGAGTAGTGCAGGCCAACAAAGCCTCTCTGGAAGGTTACACACGAAGTGCAAAATTTCCTCTAGGCTAACTGACTCTAGCATGTGACAACATCGCAAGTGAAGCCTGGATGCCTGATGTGCCTTAGTTTGTGAAGGTGGTGAACAACCATAAAATACATAGAAAATGCAAAAACAGGGCCATCTCGAGTTCTGCTGAGCGAGACACGTGTGTATTTAATTATAATCTTTACTCTTTGCAACATTGCCAATGGCTGTCAGCTTCATTATATTCATATATCCATTGTTTGATAAAACTGAATCGAACTTGAAGGCATCTCTCTTTCTTTAAATACATTCATTTCATCAATATCAGTAGCTCTAGAAGCTGAACTTGTTGTAGTCGCTCTTTTTTTTTTCGGAGCTGGTGTGCCACAACATGATGGTGGTACTTCTGGAAATATTGATGGAGGCTTTGTGGGCACTATAAATTATAAATCTTCCAGCCCGTGTCAAAGGTACATCAGGTGGGAAGTGCAGAGAGCAAACTCCCATGTACTATACATTGTAATCCGTGACATCTTCTACCATGATTAATTTATTTGGAACACTTTTGATCCACTGTGCTTTTTTCTTAATCTTTTGGAAATCTATATTATTATTTTGCTATCTCCCTTTTGGCTGGCATAACCACTTCTACAGCCCTATCCCCTACACTCTCTTCCCATGTTCAAATTTGAAATGTTGCTCACACGGTTCTTTGCGCTGAAACGGAGACGTCAGCTGAAAACTTTTTCACAATAACATTAGACTAGTAACAATAACACTCAAGATGAAAGAAAACTAGACTCTCGGCTTGAACACTAAAACACAAAATATAAGAACAAATTTAATCCTTAGAATTGAGTGTAGTGAAAATACATCCAATCAAACGAAAAAAACGTGTACATCCCAAGAGCACTGAACGAAACAATGAAGAGGCTAGGAGATTAGACAGACTAAACGGCTACACACTACAGACTACACACATTACTATTACACTATCGGCACGCAAAAGCGTAACGCAAAAATGTTCCACCACCTGTATACGTTTTAGTATTAGAGCATCTACCTATCGCCGCTTTTCGCATTTAATTGCCGCTTTTCACATTGATCCTCGATAAGATAAGAACTGGTCTCGAGGTGAGCTTATCAAGATAAGGTCGCCCACCCCGGCCTCCATGCCGGAGCCAATCGTCTGGGATATATGGCCTCCCCTGAGAAGGCCTAGGCCTGAACCCTCCCAATGCACAAGAAAAGAATGTCTGTCAAAGTGCTTCTTCATCTCTGAGTGCAGACCTGCTTCGTTGGTCCAAATGCAGAGAGAATCCATACTCTTCGCTGTTTTTACAAAGTTGAGGTATTTTTTAGAGTGTCACCTGTTGTAAACAAATGCAAAAAATAGAATTCTTTTGTAATAGACCCATGTAGAGAAATTTAGATAACAATGTTGAATACAATAGATAATAATAATAAAGAAGATCACCTTCTATAGCACCCACTCCCTCAGGGCTCTTGGCACTTCAAAATAAAATTTCAGCACTTAACAAAATGACACATTTCATGCATATCAGCCCATTCAATGTAGAACAATGCTTTCAACCACTTATTTATAGTACTTATACACCTATAATCTGACAAAAACAACACATACGCACCAAGACAATCACTTGGGCTGCTGTGATAAAATAATTCAGAGGTAGCATCAGAATCACAAAATTAAAATACACAAGGGGCTCTCGTGGCCTAGAGGTTAAGGTGTGCGCCTCTCATTCCCAGATAGCAACATAACAAATTTCTTCTCTAAAATTGTCTTCTTTCTCCTCCTTTCCTGCTCTCTAGCTATGTTCTGTCGTCTGCTTTCGTCTCCACTTTCTGCCCCCACCCCCTTTGCCTCCTCCTCTGGGCTCCTGACGCTTTCCGCAGCCTTTCTACCGCTACTCTTTGGCTCCTTCTTACTGCTGTCTCCTCAGCCATGCCCCTGATCTTCTGGTAGGAAAGATCTACACCGAACCTTCTCGGACAAGGGCGAAAAATCTTTGAGGTCTCGTGTGCAATTTGCGCACGTTAAAGATCCCTTGGTGGTCTAAAATCCAGAGTAGGCTTCGGCCGCAACCCAGACAAAATTCAAAATTTCCTACCAACTGAAAATATTTAATGTGTCCTACGCGCTCATATGGCCTTATGCAGTTGCGAGCGCCGTAAAACACTTACAAATAAAAAAATACACAAAGTTACACCAACACAGAAAATGTTATAAACACCCCATAGTCATTCACATCTGTGCAGTATCATGTGTATCTGTTAATCTTGTGACTTTTTAACTTGTTTTGTGATCTCTAAACCACTGAGTATGGAATTTTAAAGTATTGTCCACCACCACCTCTCGAAGACATATTTTTAGTGAAGTTTACTACACATGACAATATACTGTCCCCATGGTTTTATGCACCCCGCATAATTTAGCCAAATTTGATAATTTTTCGCATAATTTCTGATTATTTTCCAATATTATTCTTTGTTAAAATTAACAGAATCGCATAATTTCACATTTTTGGGCTCAGTTTGCAGAATTTCATAATTTTTCTTGCATAAAACGACGGGAACAGAATATAAGAGTATAATGCCTATTTTTATAGTGTTAAAAATAAAAACAACAAATACCTCATAAAGCAGCCAGGGTGTGCAAAAAGTTTAGCCAGTATCACGTTGGACTATGGTGTGGATGACCATGATTTGAAAATTCCCAGCAGGCCATTTTTCTTCGATTTGGTTTGCATGGGGAGTTTTCAATTTCAAGTCTTTCTACTTTCTTGGCTTCGTGATAATCTCTGTGGAGGGTAAACCCACTACAGCGGGGCCCTTTGTTTGGTACTAAATCACTAAATGAGTCATGAAATCAAAATAAGTCAACCTATTTTGATGGTGCTTCATCTAATGAATGAACTCCCGATAAAAGAAACCTGTTTTCAGCAATTGCCGAAAAGTAATTTGATGTCGAAGTCATCGTAAAGGTAAGTGCCCGAGCCGCTGCCAACGGCACAATGGTTCCAAACGCGAGCTGCTGGGAACGGCTTGCCAGAGACAAGGAGTTATACCCGTACAATTATCAATAATTAATTGTCCTAAATGCAGCAATAATAAATCACACAGGCAACGAAAAAAAAGAAACCTCGAGAGACAAGTTGGATGGTATTCTTTTGGGGAGTTAGTCACATGTTATTGTGACAGAAGTATATAAACAGAAACAGCTCCACGAAAATTAAGCCAAACTGCATGTTTACAAAACATGTGTCGCATGGAGGTTCTATTCTCAATGGGGATTTTCAGAACTTGTTAAGTTACACCAACTACTGACCTGTCTGCGTGTCATGGAGAGAAATAAGGAGAGGGAGAGAGAGAGATGAGACAAATATTGTAGAGACAATAGATAGGCTGTCCGAAGGCCTCAGTCTATTATATCTATTGACAATCCCAAAAGGCAGAAAACAATACTGTAATGAAACAAAAAAATAGCACAAATAATGCATCGCACAATGATAATAATAATAATGATAATATGTTATTATCTTTCAACAAAACTGAAACATTTTCATTTTTTAATATCCACTTTTGTTTCCATTATTATTACTTTGTACTATACACAGATTAATCCTCAGATGACAGCAAGATAAAACTTTGTGTCACGACGTGGTGGAATCAGGCACTCGTCAATTTTTAGGCATGTGGAGTTATTGGTATCATTTTAAAACTGGTTCAATAAATTGTCTTGCTATTGGTGAAAAAAATGCCCATCTATCTTAAATAGAAATCAAAATATTTTAGATTGAAGAAGGTGGGGTCGCCTGGTTTCAATTTATTTCAAAGGTAGAATTAACCAGAAAATGGCCACCAAAGTTTGATTATTTCCATAGCTTGATAGTCTGTGGAAACAGAAATCTGACATTTTTGGTGCCTTTAATCAACGCTTTTAAGTAAAATCCACTCAGATATGGGTTCTTCATTGGACAACAATGGTGTTAGTGTTAAGCCAAAAAACAAAAATTAGATAAAAATTACCAAACTCAAACTGGCAGAAAAATGCCATTTCTTCAATTTCATTATTTTGACGAGCGCCTGATTTCATCACGTTGCTTTACATTTTAAAGCATACTCACACATTTTCAACATTTTGAGTTTGAACACATTTGAAATATGTTATACAGGGTATATTGGTCCACCTCTAAAGACACTTTTTTATTCAGACTGTTCAATATAATCTCCAATCATGAATGAATTAAACTGGTGCAAAGTGTTGAGATAGTCACAAGCAGATGATTTTTTTACATGTACCTAGTAATACAGTCTAGCATTAAGCACATACATAGAAAAATCGGCCGGACGAGAAAATCATAATGCACAAATTTCAATATATGTCCGTGTTTACTAAGAATACATGTGGCAGAAAAAAATTGGGACCTGAAAATATGTTCACTATGTGTGTTTTCGCTACATAGGTGTTAAACAGTATTATGTTTATCTTCCTATAGTTCGAACATTGGACAAGTGTTCACTCACACCTACACTCAAGTTTTAGTGGGGGGGGGGGGGAAAGAACATTCAGACTGTGATCATTATTAATGGCATACTGTAACTCTCAGCAGCCAGTCTTCTCTGGTCTGATCATATGAAAGCATCCACCAGGTACTATTCTTTAAGAACTGTGGTTCATTAAAACAAATGCATCTTCTACACAAGTGTCTGTGTAGTATTGGTTATGCTCTTCACCTTCAACACTGCATACAGCTACCATGAGTTTGATTCCCACATTGGGAAGTACTTTTATCAAGTATCTCAATCTGCCTGCTGGAATGCTGTTTCATATTCCATTTAGCCTAGGTTATTTGTAGTGTAGTGGCTTAGCACTTCTCAATCACACACAGGAGACCCGATTTGATTTCAAATGTGGAGAAAATTTTTATCGATTGTCTATGTCTTTCTGCTACAATGTTGCATCCCTCTCAGACCCAGTTAGCTCTGAGAGGCAGAGTCGAAACAGCATCCCTTCCCTCCTAAAATGATCTAAAATGTGTCTATAGAATAGATTTAAAACCACCTAAACTGTGTACATGGGAGCATAAAACATTAATTTACAATCATTATTATCAATCAATCAGGATCTACTAATCTTTGAGAAAATATGTCCAGCATACAAAAGCATTCAGTAATCTGTTAGAACTTAAGTTTTTGTCTTTGTCGCAAGGAATGTGATTACATAAAAACAAAGTTTGTGAGCACCCAATAAAGAATGTAAACCGATTACTCAACTTGAGACTTTCATAATGGCTAACCTAAAATTCCATTAGGGCTGTTGAAGTTGAAACCAAAATTTAGCGTTCAAACATAAGACACAATGAAATACAGGTAGCCATCACCGAACAAATGTTGATAACAAATAAAAGAACAATGGCCCAGTACCCTAATAAATATCAATCAGATAAAAAGAGTTACAGGAATGTACACAGTACACCTTTGCACAATAAATAATGGCAATTTGTCTGTCAAACAAGCGTGAAGATTTGAGAATTTCTTTATACACATTGGAAGACTTCACTTTCACATGAATAAATACAAATAACAATTGATGTTTTCCCTTCTGAGTCTGCGTGAGAAGGTCCTCCCATTTGGCCATGAGGATAACACAATAAATATGATTCCTTGTCAAATGTCATCAAGCTTATACATATCCATCCTAATGTACTTCACAATATTCACTGTCATCTAAAAAACTGAACACATACAAAGCATGTGAAATCTCTCTCTCTCTCTCTCTCTCTCTCTCTCTCTCCCTCTCCCTCTCCCTCTCTCTCTCTAGCTCTCTCTCTCCTCTCTCACCCACTTACACACACACACACACGCACATACACACACACACACACACACACACACACACACTGCAGGATTCACTGAAAAATTCTTTCAGAATGTCATGCCAGCCGAACTCATAGTTTGATACTTAATATTTACAGGTTTTTCAATGCTACTCAATTTTAGCTGAAAAATGTATTTCAAATAATTAAAACTACATGTATTGCAGTTACAACATCAAGCAATCTTCATGTTGGAATTTGAAAAAAAAATTAATCTAAATCACTTTTCTGTCCGTAGAAAATTAGACCAGCAAAACATTGACAAATTGTTAAAAGTCCAGAAAACAAAAAGTTTCAGAAGAGAAAACACTTTTGTTCTTCTTACAATTGTTCCTAAATTATGCACTTTTTCTAGATTTTTTTCCTTAACATTAAGGATTTGAATTTAGACAATATATTTCTTGAGAAAATGCAACCAATAACATATTATGAAACTGCAATTTTTTTTTTAAATTCAAAATTATTACTAATATTACAGTTCAACAGTTGGCCAACAATAAGCTTTTTTCTCTCTCTTTCAATTGCTGTCAAACTTTTGAGGTATCAGCATTTTTACAAAACAAATCAATTTCAAAGACATTTGTGTCACAACGTGGTGGAATCAGGTGCTCGTCAATTATTGGGCATGTGGGGTTTTGGGCATCTATCTGGAATATGAGTCGAGATATTTGTGATAAATGAGGTGGTGTCGCCTGATTTCAGAGGTAAAATTAGTGAGAAAATGCCTGCCAAAGTTTGGTAACTTCTAACGCTTTAGAATCCTTTAAAAAAAACTACACATTTACATTTTTTGCGCATTTAATCAACATTTTTCTGTAAAATCCACACAAATGAGTTTTTAAATGGACATAACAGGTGTTGAGCTAAAAAAAGAAATTCGATAAAAAAGGCCCAGAGGCCAGAAAAATGCCAGTTTCTTTGATTACATTATTTTGACGAGCGCCTAATTTCACTGTGATGCCTCATATTTGGAGACTGCATTGTGGAGCAAAAAGAAAAAAACCCTTCAATCACAGGGGCTGCACCTCCTGCTAAGAGTGATTTACAACCTGACAACAAATGGCACTTCAAATAAGCTCACTTTTTTCTTAGAACACATCATCATGATTATGTTTAATAACATGCACTGCTGTTCTATTCTGGTAATATTCATGAACAATTTGCTTGGTTAAGTTCATATAGAACTGAGGATTACCTGGTCGGTAATCTTCGTATTTGTAGCCATCATTGCCAGTTTTGGGAATGGCTGCTTCCACCTGAGTACCTTCATGCCATTCATTAAAGGAAGTGATGGACAAAAACGGAGGCTTCACTGCCAGGGCAGACTTGAAGGCCGATGTGTAGTACTTGCCGTGCAGGCGAAGCTTGGTGTTCTTGCCATTCCACGTCCTTACTCTGGTGTCAATGTAACCCGGCCCTATACTTGGTATAAAGATCAAGTTGTGATCCTTCGCTTCCTTGGCCAAGAGGGGCCAGTTATGCCAGGTACATCCATAAGAGAACCCATTGCTGGCGAAGTAAGTGTAGAAACCATCAAAGCCCGACTGAACAAGATGCTTCATGTGATTGTGTTCGACCAACAAGCCAATGACAACAGCATCATACTCAGTGCCTCTTATAGTGAAGCGACCGTCAGCCTTCAGTGCATCTGCCCACAGCTTTGAGTCAATTTGATATGAGTCGTACAAGTAAATCAGAGGAAGTTGTTTGCCTTTATGTTGAGTGCGATAAAATGCAGGGTGGTTTCCATATTTCACAATGATGTAAGTAAGAACTTCTTTCAAAGTTTCTCCACTCCGATCACTGTAAGGTTCTATGTGGAAAGCAATCTGGAAAATAATCAAAGAAGACAGAGATGGTATATAAAAAAAAAGAATAAATAAAGCTTCTGTGTACAACACATTATAAGGTAAAAGAAAGAATTTTATTCCTCAAGAAGAGTTAACTCCACAGCCAGACCATTAATGGAGCATACCCAGTTAGCTAAATCAAGTAACTAGGCGTAGGGACAACTCAGTCTGTAAAAAGGCATTGTTCTCAGGAGAGGTCCATTCTGAATTACCAAGACTCCACAAAAAATTTGTATTTTCTGTCTCTCTCTTCAATGTTGACAAAAAAAAGAACCATAGTCTGCTTTCTCTCTTTATCACAACAGATTTCTACCACTACCTGTATCCCTCATAGACCACCAACTGCAGTAATTTTTTTAATGTAGTAATAGTAAGATATAGATGGTCGCCTCTTTTCTTTCTGCCCACAACTTTACCTTTGCAAACCGTCATCATAAAAGCACTTACAAAATACAAAATACTTATCGAACAAGCTAATTGACAAAAGCGTAGGTGTCACTGTGCAAAAAAGTCAGGTAAATCGCACCTTCAGCCCATAGTCTGCTGCGGCGTCCAGCAATGAGGGCATCAAAGAATCTACTGGAGTCTCTGAGGACTTTTCATGTTGTGGAGGGTACCAAGACACAGAGAGAACCCCTGGAGGATGAACAAAGTAGATTCCTAGAACATGTGCCTAAAAAGAGTGAGAGTAAATGTAGAGAATACCGAAAGAAGAGTGGCTATAAGATCAGATACTGCAAAGTCGCAGCAAAAGTTAGAAGAAGTGAGAGAGTACCTGAGAGATCCAATGAAAAAAAAAAAGACTTGGGGAATAGGCATGCCATTATATCAGGGGGGGGAAGTCATGTCAATTTACCAAAAACCGTCTTTGACAGTCTATCCCATCACAAATGCAGTTTCCCCAGTTGACCTACTGTGACAGTTCTTTCATTCTAAGGATATTCATTTAATACATGACCCATGGACTAGCATTCTCTCTCTTTTTCTCCACCTATCACTCATACCATACTTCACTATGGTTCTACTTTTTATCTTTCCCTCTGATGTTTCTGCATGTCTTATTTTTTCCCAGCTCTAAATGATCGTTAATGGGTCAATGTGCTTCTCATTATTCAACTCAATACTTATACACAACAAGGTAACTAAGGAAAATTATAAGGCATAAATATAAACATGAATGTTATTGAAAGTGAAAGGCTTCTTATGAATCTTTTGTGCAAAAATAACAAAGTAACAACATAGTGAATATAAGGTTCATGGTGCAAAACTAGCCAAGACTTTTTTGTTTCTTAGACCGTTTGAAGCAGGTCAGATGTTTGGGTGCAAATCACACTAGAACATTGATGATTGATGAAAATAATAAAATGATGTAAAACCATTCATTCGGTAGTCAAATAAAAGTGAAAATGAAGGAGATGTGAATGTGTGTTAGCAACCTGAAAACAAAATTAGATATTCTGAGAGAAGAAAAGCATTTACCAACACCAGCATCACTGATTTGTTTCATGTGCATTTTGATAACTTGAGGATCTGCTGAACTGTATGGACCAAGTTGTGGATAGAAATTGGCTCCAATGTCTGCAGGTGGCTGATACTGTCTCTTTCTCGTATGTGTTTTGTCACTCCAGTGAGGGATCAGTTCATGGTTCCAATGTGCATACTTCCCATCTGTCTGGGGGTTTTTGTACCACGGGTAGTAAAATATGTGCACAGCAAAGTCTACAAATGGGCGTGACTTGCGGGAGAAGTTGGTTACCTGTCCTTCTTCAGATAAACCAGGTTCTTCTTTAGCTACCTGGACTTCTTTGTCAGATATCTGGTCATCTTTTCCAAATGAGGAAAAGTCTTTTGTGGAATCAGCATTCTTAGGAGGAACATTATAGACTGAATTCGCATCTTTCAGTGGAAGATGCTTTTTGCTTGCAAACACAATTTTTTTTAAAGCCTCATGGTCATCAGTTAATTGATCTTTTGAGACTGCAGCCCTCGTACTGGTCATGAAGGTGAAAGCAATAAATGAGATGAGAGAAGCTACCACCAGGACAGCTAAGCAGTACTTTTTGCTGGCACGAAAATACCCTCTGAACGCCATGCTTTCAGGGTCTCAGGCAGAATACTGTCTTTCATCAACTCGACTTCAAGGAAATCTGTGAGTACAGAAAATTACATTTTCAAAAATACTATGAAGCATTATTTATAAATGTTGCACTGACTGTTAACAGAACATGTCACAAACCCAAGATCAAAATTTTAAGCTCCTTTTTTCTTCCACGATATCAACATTTTCTTTCAGTCCTACACATTATGCTTTCCTGGACAGAGTGTCCATGAAAAGTGTGTGCTTAACAAAAATAACTCCGCAACTGTTCATAAATTCGTACACACAATGATAGGAATACACAAGATACACTGCCAATGTAAGAAGACTGAGATCAACAAACAATTTAACACACACTGACTGTAATACGATGAACAGGTTTTAAAAAAAGTTTAAGCAAGAGTTTAACAGCATTTGCAAGACAAATACATGAAAGATTATTGGAGCGAGTAACAATCAAAGAAAAGAAGGAGAGAAGGAAAACGGATGTTTTTAATACAGTAGGACAGCAGAAGCAAACCACACCATAGCACCTGCCAGTCACCCACCAATTATAAACAGTGGTGAGTGTGAAGTTGCTTTACTTGAACACGATTCTATTTTCTGCCACCAGGCAAAAAGGGAAACTCATCAGTAACACATAGATCTAAATCTAAGGGGTCCTCAAGATCCTAATCTCTTCATTTTTAAGCTAAAAAAAAAGTGTCCATGATATGGAAAAGCAAAAACGATTACTCTTGCCGTTTTCAATAGCCTTTGCTTTGCTTTGTTTGTTTCATACCACTATAGACTACACCAACTTGGAACATTTGTTTTTTAGAGACTAAGTTTATGACTTTCTGAGTGCAAGTGTACTAAGTACTGAATTTTGGTAACTCTACTACTCATGAACTTCACACAACAAATTCTAAAACAGCTGATATTTAATCTAAATTTCTACATACCCACAGACATAAGCACTTTCTCGTCTTAAACACCCTGGGAAAGTTCTCCATTCAAATTCTAACAAGACTCCCAAGTGTAGAAAACGGAGCAGAGTAAAATACACTTCTTTTCATGTAATTAATTAACTTGGGCCAACACTATGTAGGCCTTATACTGCTAGGCTACAGAAGGGTATTAATTTTAGACAGGTCTCCGCCACGTCAACATTGTTGGAGGATGTAGATCTAGATCTAAATAAAAGATAGTTGTTGCATCAGGTGCTGATCCACCAAAGGGTCGGGTTGAGGGTGTGTGTTGGGGGGGGGGGGCAGATCTTGCTGCGACAACAAGGCCTACTCCAGCCTTGGATTAGGATAGAGGTAGGCCTACATCTACTTTACCTAGTCTGGTTCAGACTGGCACGACAATCAATGCCTACCGAGTACATCGAGATCTGGATCTAGAGTCTAGATCTATTTTTTTCCCCTTTTCAATATGTGAAACTTGCACGCAACTGACTGAATCCATTCAGGATACAACACACCACTGACTGAGTCTTCTCACAACTCGAGAAGCGATAACTGCCGATAACCCAACCCATTAGGCCTACCTATCACCAGAGACACTCTCTGCTATCACATTGTGACAGAAAAACACGGATGAAAATTGCCGTGGATATTCCCAGATGTTTGGGAATAGAAGGTTGTGAGCTATTTGCAAATCGCTTTGCAAGGCGATCAACGAAATGTTCCTTGTATAAAATTTGATCTAGATTTTATGAACATGATGATTGTTTGGAAGGGGGGAGTGGTCTGTACAGGGAACAGCACTTCACTGGGAGCATTTTCGTTGGCTTCTTTGAGTGAGAAAAAAAGTACTTTCCTCCCTCCCAGTCCCAGAGTCTCCAAATTCGGCCCCTCTCTCTAGTTTTTTATCATTCACAACAACCACACTAGGGGCTGAGGGGCCTTCCCCTTTTTGTTCTTGTTCTTGTCTCTTTCTCTCTCTCTGTCCACTTATCTCCTCTCGCCGTCTTTCTTCCTCTCACACCACCCCCACCCCCC